>NC_091491.1:8376345-8530129 GCF_947461875.1 Haliaeetus albicilla
GTATCTCACGTACAAATCTTCCCAGGATGTTTCCACAAGAACAGCTTGGTGGTAAACCCCAGGCTATCCTTTTATACGGTCAGTGAGTGCAGGTGAGCTGGATTTGATTGCAACAGTACAGCCAGGCATTTGTTGGGAGACCCTCCATACTGCCCAGCTGCACTGCCAAATATTTATATAAATTCTAAAATAAGCTCTCCTCCCAACTGCACTGCAATAAGAGTTTCATTTCCAAGTCCTAGGCCTAAGCTCACTCCTTAACTCCTTTGTTTCTTCACCACTTCCCTCTATCCCATCTAGTCCTTTAAACAGCGTCATTTCCCCCACTCTGCTTGGTTTTGTTTTTACTTCCCTGCAACATCACTGTCCTCAGCTTGTCACGTGTGAGCCACAGACAGAAGCCAACATTTCTCAGCGAGCAAAGACCTCTACAATGTAAGCATCAGACGTGACTGAGGTTCCCTGTACGCGCACCCCCCAAACCCATAAAA
The DNA here is from genome assembly GCF_947461875.1 of Haliaeetus albicilla. NCBI lineage: Eukaryota > Metazoa > Chordata > Aves > Accipitriformes > Accipitridae > Haliaeetus > Haliaeetus albicilla. Next base: position 8,376,837 of record NC_091491.1, read on the forward strand.
GCAATCCCACAGCGACACGGTAACGCAGCAGCACAGGACCATCCAATCTCCACAGCTCAAGAGATACTATAAAATGTTAGCAGGAATTAGACCGCAGTTTGGTCCCACCCGCGTGCGCAATGCACGCCTGGGCTCACCTGACCATTAGCCAAACGCAAGATCACTGGGTTCAGCAAAACGAAGGGTCTAGCTCCACTGTGAAATTAGTCCAGCCATTTATCAGTACTTTAGCCTAAATTTTCATATCATTCGCAGAAACCGTGTACTGGCGCTGCCAGATGCTGTTATGTCCAAGCTTGCTTATTCACTAAGGTACGTTTCCACACAAAAGATAGGAACAACAGGATCTGCTCAGCTCTGATGTATGAACTCCTCCGAAAAAGCCTCAGAGACAGCCATGGCCTACATCCTTGCATGCCTTAAAAAGCTCACAGCCAGAGACACAAAGATACGGGGGAATTTAAAGCATCTAAACACAGCCGCTTAAACATTTTTGCGCATCTGCTTCTGAGCTTTTCCTAGGAAGGGTAATCTTTACCTCTCTCTGCCCAGAGCAGACCCCTGTGGGTCCCTGAACCCCAGCGGGAGGGAGGCGACCACCACCCCAGCTCCCCCGTCCAGCCCCCGAGACCACAGCACCACTCCGGCCCTCACAGCCACTTCCTCATTACCCCAACTGTCGACAAAGGCATTAAATTATCGCAAGGCAAGGAAGCAAGCAAATTGCCAGCGAGGCAAAAAGCTATTAGACAACATTAGTCTGAAAGGCTCCAACTTCAAACCTACGTCTGCTGCAACACATCCGCACGGAGCCGTCGGGCCATCTCCCGGCTTTAGCACCTTCATACCACGAAATACGTTTATTCATGCTAAATACTTAACTCTGCTAAGTCACAGAAGTGACCAAGTAACAGCGCAGTAAGAACTGCTGTACCCTGATAGAGTCAAATCAGGAGCACAATCAGGGAACCGCGGTGGATCTACTACAAATTCTTTCCTGCCTATTGCTTTCCCAGCAATGCACGTACTGTTTGACAACAGGGAAGACCACTGTTACATCCAAAAACCTGGACCCAACACCTGCACACTTTGTGTTTAATCTTCTACAGAAACCTACTGCTGTTAACATTCAGTTATCTCTCTGGACTTCCACATTCTTCGCAACCCAAGCAATGTAATATACTGTATTTTCTTCATTGTAACTAACAATAAAAGCAGAAATTACTAACTTATTTGCCTTGTCAAATCGGAGACAACAAAAACAAGCTGAGAACATGTATGTCACAAAATGAGTAAGATTTATCTCATCTTTACTAATTTAAGGACATTAACTATTCTGATCCTGAGGTCTAAGTTCCTCTCTTTTTTCCCGGTAAATTCAGCACCACACCTCCAATCCCACCTGTGAGCACTCTTGTACAAATCTCTTCACCCTAGACTCCTTGTCTTCTGCTACCTACCATTTCAGCATTCTCCCTCTCAGCTTCACATCTTCCTCCCTACTCCTTCATGCAATGCCAGAACACTGTCACTGTATTCTCAATCCAGAAAACACTGTATTTTCAACACCTCGCCCATGAAGTATATGGGAAACAACAAGCACAAGGATAAGCAAAGAATAAAACGTAAAGAACACATGCAAGAGAAACCTGAATATGCAAGATGGGAACTTACTACCCTGCTTAAATAAAAACGACCCCAAGTCAATGAGCGCTGCCTGCTCGGTGTCCTAAAAAATACTAAGCATCCATATATGTATCTGTTCTCTATCCAATAAACTGCCTTTATTTTCAGTCTCAATGTGATCAAACTGAAACTTTGGATTATGCATTTTTCTACATCCACTTTTTGCATTACAAATCAGCTTGCAAATAAAGAATGATTGTTCATTGGAATTTTAGACTGCATGTAATTTCTTCTACAGCAAATGTTTCACCCATTACTTATTTGGTATTACTATACACAGCCAAGTAGTGCAATCTTTTTTCAAAAAAATCCCAACCATTACCATATTCCAAATCCTCACTACTGCATTTCTCAATACATTATCCAATTAACCACAGGCTTGGCATAAGAGCAGAGTGATTGAAACACACACTAATTCTGCTACATTTCAGATGGGCATTACTTCATTTGAGGAACAGGAAAGAAGGCTAGAAAGCTTTCAGAAATTTCCTTCCAAGGAACAGGACTCAAGGAATAGGATTCAAGGAATCCTACGAAACCCAAATTCTCGAGCCATACATACATCAAGGGCCTTCCTTCTAGTCTGTCATGCATGTTGGATGTCCAGGGACACCACCCTGACCACCACAACAAGCCAAAGCCTTCCTGCTGCAGGGAAGCAACAATAGCTATCAGAGTACATTAGCAGCAGTGCCCTGGCTTTTACATCCCTCTCAGTTCTCTGTATTGCATCTTCCTGCAGAACTACCAAGCTGCTTTCACGACACATCTCTGATCAGGTGGGGGGAGCAGAAACATGTTTACAGTAGCTAGAGACTCTTTTCTTGATGCACATTTAACTACCATTACAAATAGTAAAGCACTGTCCACTTGTAGGACAGAAACTACAAGTTCTACAGTGACCTACCTGCACAAATAAACAAAATTAAACACTAAGATGTGATTGCTCATTCCACTTCTGATGAAGCATGTTAACTCCTTCACTTAAAGCAAACCAGCTTGTCCTCTGGTGCAGTAAGATCCAACTAAAAGATGCCAACAACTGCACCTGTTTCTAATTCAATAACAGAAGTGCTTCAGTATTTAAAAGCTACTCATTACTACTTAGTTTTTCCAGATTTTGTTACAAATTCTATAACTTCATAAGATCAATGGTTTACCTTAAACAACTAGTCATGGCCCGCACAGAACTAATACTCCATCCTTACTTTAATCTCATATGATGCAATACCAGGACAAGATTTTAAAAAACAGAAATGCATGAGCAAGATTTGCCTTCAGATTTTCGTTCCCTAGCTTAATAGTAACAAGTTACGCTGTTCTGCTCAAAAGCAATAAGAAACTGTACTTTTTACCAGTACGTGTACCTGTCCTAAAAAGCTATGACGACATTTTGAGACCTGCGTTTATTGTCAAAATACTTCAACACGTACTTCGTTTAGTTTTCAAATGGTATTAACTTCTTCCATTCATCCCGCAGATTCAACTTAGATCTGGGAGCCGAGCTAGACTTACTCATGCAACACTGCTGGTCAAAAAGATAGGGCAGGACCAACTGTCTCCTCTGATGCAGATATATTCACACACATATTCAGAAATATTAAGCAAGATCTTAAGGAGGACTGCACACCATACCCGTGGGTACATGACACTTGTCTTCCTGTTCTCCAACAGAGGGTTGTTTTTTATGGTGAAGGCGATGGCGACACCAAAACCTGCAAACTCGCAACAGGTCCACGCAACAGCAGGTAACCTTCATGCTGCTGTACGCCAACCTGATTCAGATCACACAACTGCCTCCAAACAGGAGATGCAGTTTTAACTCGAGGGCAACAGCATTTCTCCAGTGATTTAATTTGCATTTATTGCCACAATATTCACCATTTGCAAGGGTCTGGTTTCTCTACGCACTAAGGTTCCCTTGCCATCAGTTATCAAACACGGGTCCATCTTCAACCATGCGGCAAACTGATGGCAGAAATGTCGTGCTAATTCCACTGTTTCTTTAGGAAATATAACTAACCTTTACTAGAGAAAAGGGTTAAGCGTTCAGCTGCATGCCTTTCAGGTACAGTCTCAAGTGAAGAGCCATGTTTGATACCTGTAGGAAACTGCCGTTTTTGCATCTCATATTCCATTTGTGAACAGACCTTTTTGTTCTTTAATCCAAGTTCTGAATTATTTAATCCTGCCTCCAACTCTTGAAATCTCTCTTCCTATAAACAAGAGGTTATTTAGTGAAAGGAAATAAATAATTAAAAGAGTCAGACCCTAAAGTGTTCCTGGCTCTGTTTTTAATTAATATTGATACAATCTTGAGAAACCTGCTGCTTAATATTACAAGGCAGGTCGAAGCTCATCAACAGTTAAACGTCTTCTTCTAACAGAACGTAGAAGAGGAAGTTGCGAGCAGACAGGGTGCGCGTCGCTCCGCTGCCAGCGATACGGGACTACACAGTCTCAGCTCCTCACAACTTTCTTATGCAGAAAAATGATAGCTTCAAAGCCATCTAGACCCAGAGCTACAAGAGCTGGAGTTTACAGGGCACAGCTGGAACTGTGTTAAGCATAAATCCTTCAAGTTTTTTGCCCTGGAACAGGGTAATGGAAGTGCAGATGAAAGCGTTTTTATTTTCTACAATTCCACACTCAAAATACGTTAGTACAAATGAATGACGGGGGAGGGAGGGAGGGAGGGAGAGAGGCATGGACAGTTCTGTAAGACTGAACTTCATACTCAGTAACGATAGTTTTTATAGCATATTGCTTCATCTGCAAGTGGGAGTAAGTATTACACTACCTCTTCATGCAGATGGGTGGATAACAAAAAAAAACCAAAACTAATTTGAAACAAATTAACTATTCTACATATGGATGAAGGTACTCTCTACCTCTCTGGTCACTCCAGGACTCTCCACAGACAGACTGCGTGCAAAGTTAATAAACTTTGCACTGCATACAGATTGCCCGGTGAACCTGCCAAAAGGTGAACAGCCTCGATCCGCACCACGTATAAATAATCACAAGTCCTCAAAAGCAGGTAATGAATATTGTTCAAACAACTTCAAGCCAGTGTTACCAGAATGCTTCAAAGAGGAACCTACAAGCTGTTCAAGTCAGACTGTCACATTTAGTCTGCAAAAACGAGATTAAGGTTCATACAGTGATACTCCACAACAGGTTTTACAGTATGCACAGAAATTAAATTATGATAAGAGTGAGCTATTTTTTACTAAAAACAGAATAGAACAATCTATCAAAATGCCATTTGGCTGCGTTCATTACATTTTAGAATTTAATTTACATGATAGATACTTTAGCGTAATATGTTTTAATCAATAAGCATTTCTGAAGGCTTTATTTTTACAGGAAATATTTAGACTTCTTCACTGTTAAATGTAACGCCACAGCAGTGACGTTAGGAGCGTTTATTCTCCTATGCTAAGCAAGTACAACCACGCATACACAGAGGCAAAAGCAAAAGTCCACAATTAAAGATGTCAGACCTTGTTTAACTACATCTTAATTTAATCCATTTTATTTTATACAATTCTACATCTGGATCTCATTTTCTGTATTCCTGTAGGTATTCTGGGCCACTATTAAGAACCCTTTCAAGTTAGCAAAGTTCAGCCAAGTCTACCTTAATCCAAAGCCTTTAAAAGAAACAATAAAACACGGAAGGGGGGGGGGGGGGAAGAAAAGCCTAAACCAAAACGCTACTTTACCCCACCTCCTAATGCACCTGAAAGTCAGAAAGGACCAGCCTCCCACTACAGATCCTACGTAGCACTTCCCGTTTTGGGGCTGCTGGGGCTTTTTTTTTTTTTTTTTTTTCTTTTTTAATCATCGCTCCCGCTAGCTCACCCTCCGCAAGCCCCGCCGAGGGGAGGAGAGGGGAGGGCGGCGGGTCCCGCCGGGTCCCGCTCCCCGGGCCCCCCCCTCGCCAGCATCCCCTCACCTCCTGCGGGGCTGCGGCTCTGCCCGGCATCAACGCACCAATGCCTCCGGCTGCGGCGGGGCTCCGGCCGGGCACCGCCGAGCCCTCCTCGGAGTGGGGGGGCCAGGGTGGGCAGCCGGCGGCTTTCGAGCCAATTTATTTAAACGGGAGGCACCGGAGGGCTTGAAGAGGCAGGGCAGCGCTCTCCTGCACCAATCAACTGGGAGAAACATGCATGTTGCAATCCCATTCAGCGGCGGGAGCAGCACCAATTCATCGTTTGACAACCTTCCCCCCCCCCCCCCCCGCCCCGGGCCTTATCTATACCCCAGCAATTACATTAAACCGTGGGATCTGCAGTTTCCTCAGGGCACGCACCCAAAGGGTGAAGGGGAAGCTGGTTTGCGAGGACTTTCCCTCGGAGGAAACAGGACTTCTAGGCTGTTATGAGCCAGCACAGTAAAGCATCAATATTCCACTCATCTGTCAGATCCTGGACAGCAGGAGAGGCTGGAGAGCCCGTGAATTATGTAAGCGTGCCCTCCCGCCGCCGCCGCCGCGGGGAGATGCCCCGCCGCCGGCCATGCCCCGCCGGGCGGGACGCCCCCGCGCCCCGCCAGCCCCTCACCGGCCCCCCTCGGCGGACGGCGCTGCCCCTGCCCTCCCGCACACCCCCCCCTACCCCCCGCACAACCGCACACACACCACACCCCCCCCGGCCCCAGGCCGGGCGCTCGCCCCCTTCCCGCCCCGCGGGACCCCACCGCGGCTCCATCCCTCGCCCCCCGCCGGCGGCGGCGGCGGCTTCCCCCCCAACCCCTCCCCGCCCGCCGGCGCAGTGCCAGCGGGGCCGCGGCGCTCGCAGGGCGGCGGGAGCGCGGCGGACCAGAGCCCCCCTGCCCGCCGGCGACGGAGGGCCGGCACCCCGCGGCGAGGCGAGGCGAGGCGAAGCGAGGCGGCGGCGGCCGGGCAGCGGCGGGGGAAGCGCCCGCCTGGCCGGCACCACAGCGCCCCCAGCCCCCGCCGCTCCGCGCCTGCACGCCGAGCCCGGCCGGCTCCCTGCGCCCCCACACAAAGTCCCAGCACTCGGTAAACTTTCCCCGGCTCCCGGGGAGAAAAGGCGGCGGGGAAGCGGCGGGAAGGGGCAGGCGGGGAAGGGGGGGGGGGGAGAGGGAGGGAGGGAGGCAGCGGGCGGGGGAAGAGGAGCGGCCGCCGGCAGCCCCGCCGCCGCCGCCGCCCGCCGCCCCGGCCGCCCCGCACGGCCCCGGCCGCCGGGGGGGAACGGGAAGCGGGGAAGAGAGCAGCCCGGGACGGAGCGGGCGAAGCGGCGGCGGCGCCGGCAGCGCCGGCTCCGGCGCCATCTTGGGCTGATCGATGAATTGAACAAAGAGGATCAATTTCCGATGGGGCCGGTGATCAATGGCGGGGGAGGGGGGGGGGCGGAGGGAGCGGAGCGCCGCGGCCGGGCGGAGCGGGGGGTTCCCTTTAGGCGGCGCGGGCCGGCAGCGGGAGGAGGAGGGGGAGGCCGGGCCCGAGGGAAGGCGGAGAAGGGAAGGAGGGGGGGGGGGGGGTCCGGCGGCGCGGCCCGGCCGGTGCGGCGAGCGGGGGAGCCTGACCTGCAGCTGCTGTAAATCAAAGCGCTTCCAATATTGAAACATCGATCCCACATTGGCCGCCATCTTGAGACATATTGAGACAGAGTGAGCGGCTGATAGAGAGAGAGGGGCTGGAGTTCAGGAGCCGGGAGGGAGGGGGAGGGAGGGAGGGAGGGAGGGAGGGAGGGAGCCAGCCGGGAGGGGGGAGGAGGGGCGGGGGGGCAAGGGGGAGGGAGGCGGGCAGGGAGCGCCCAAATCCCGGCCTGGAGCCCGCGCCCGCCCGGAACACGGACTCAGCCCGTGCGCTCGCGGGGGGGGGGAGAGGGAGGGGGCGCCGCGCCCGCGCTCTCACAGGGCGGACGTCGTCCCGTGGGTGTCGTCGTCGTCGTCCCCCCCGCGTGTGCGTGTGCGCCGTCCCGGGGGGAGCGCGGGGGCGCCCGCAAGGCCGGGGGGGGGGGGACGACGGGGACGGACGGCACGGCCCCGGCGGTGCGGGGGCAGCGGGGTCCGGCCGAGCCTGGCGGCGCCAGGCGGTGCGGGGAGCGGAGGGGGGGGCGGGCCCCGTGGGGCAATGCGGGGCGCAGCCGGGCAGTGCGGGGACGGGGGGGGGGACAGCGGGCAATGCGGGGGGGCACTGGCCGCGGCGCGGAGCTGCCTCCGTGGCCGGCGCTGCCCGCAGAGCCCCCGGCGCGGTGCGCGGATCGTCCGCGGGTGCGGTGCGGCGGGACGAACGGCAGAGCGTTCGTTTGGTGCCCGAAGACGCGGGGAAGGTTGTCAGCCCTCTCGGGGAGCCGGCAGGCTAAAATTAGATAAGTGGAGAGAGTTGAGGGGAAACAACAATGAAAAAGTACATTCGAGGCAGCCTGATTCACTGTGTCCGGGGCGGTACAAATGCGTCTTTAAAAGGGATTTATTTGAATGTAGACAGGCACTTACTCATAGGGCTAGTGCCACTGACCACTGCCTTGGAGGGGATGGCGCGTATGAAGGTCGGAAAATCGGATCATAGCTCCACGCAGGATATCCATAGAAACGGAGATTAAAAGGATGAAATAACTTATTTTGTTCTAAACAATAACGTTGCTATAAATACGAACGTTTTCCTTGTTCCCTTCCTGAAAAGCACAGAACATTTTACCAGGCTCATCTTTTAACAAAACAAACCGGCGTACACAAACGGTCCGCAAATACGTTAGCCCCCAAGAAAGCATTCCTTATTTCCTTACTGGGAAACGGGCAAAAACACAGTCTGTACCTGTCCCCTTTGAAATCAATAAGCTGCGTGGTATTTTTCCAAATACAGCTACTTTCACTGTTTTGCACTTCATCTGTAAAAGGAAAATATATCTTCCTCTGGGTAAGTGAGTGATTGTAGGTTTTTTTTTCTCAAATTCTTTTTGATCATCAAGTGAATTTAGTGCTCGCTCAAGTCAGTGGGTTGACTACTTGAAAATGGCTCTGTCTATCTTTTGAGAAGTTACAGCAGAGACAGCGGTAGAGCAATTGCTACAGATTATTTCCCAATCTGCTGGTGTCCTCGTTTGGAGGAGCACCATTATTTCAGCCTCCATTTCCACTTTTTGCTGAGGCTGCTGCTTACAAAGATGCTAATTGCGATGGCGGGTTTTATGTTAATGGTTCCACGTAATGATCAGCCCGACAACTATAGACCTTCAAATTGTTAGTTGGCTGTACTGGGAATAAAACTAATGGCATTTGGTTATGAGAATGTCAGGCCTCCACCTGGGGAACTAGATTGGGTGCTCAACGAGACCGAAATCCAAGAGGCCCCGCACCATGGCACGTGCAGCTGTCGTGGGGCTGGACCCAGGGGTGCCTTTTGACAAGGAACCCCCATTTCCTCCGGAATTGCCCTGCTTTGAGGGAGAGCGGCTCTTTGCTGGGGCGGTGGCTGCGTGTGCGCGGCTGGAATGAGGGTGGGGAGGTGTGGGGTGCCCGGCCAGGGTCCCCCCTGCTCCAGCGAGAGGGTGTCGGGTGCTGCTGAGCAACAGCCGTCTGCAGGGATGGAGCTGCACGAGCCTCCAAATTCTGACTAACAACGTAACCGGTTTGGTAGCTCTAAAATAGGATTTTAATCCTGGGAAGCATCATTTCACATTCCAGTGATCTAATCAAAATCCTTTCCTCTAATCTCTCCATGGTCCCCCCTTTCTAGATGAAAGAGGCTGGAGTTCCTGTCTTCACCCTTTCTCCGCTGCCTCCCTGTTCTACCAGTCTGTTCTGTGTCCAGGCAACTGCAAAAAGACATTTCAAAGACTCCTGCCGTGCCGTGTAGATGTTTTCTCTTGTTAGTTTGGACTGCAGGTGTGTAAGCCTCAAGGATGAAGTATCATGGTGCTGTTTTAGGTTCGGGGCATACAGTCATAGTACAATAAATCACATAGTAATGCTCCACTTTGAACGCACACGCACAGAAAAAGGAAAAGAAAAAAGCATCTGACCTGAATCATTTTCTGGAAACACATCTGGTTAAAATCCAAAGTTTTAAATTGAGTAATATTTTAAAATACATTTGGTAGGTATTAAATTACAGTGTTATATCTGGTAATATTTATGATACTAATGTGTTAAGCGGAGGTTTATATCTGTCAAGAAATATGAATGATTGTCATATGGGGTAACAAATGTATCCTGATATAAATAATATTTTATGATATTTTTAACATTATTGTAGTCTTTTTTGCGGGAGTTACATCTTGTCACATTATTGCCAATTTGAAATAAAAGCTCTGTAGCTAGATACCAAAGCTTTTAGCTATATAATTTTGACTAAGTATAAACAGTACAACTGATTTTAGGAAGTACTGAGAAACCTTAACTCTGCCGGAAGACAAACGCTGAGCACCTATAATTCCTATTGTCTCCTGTGCAGGATCAAGTCCCTTATTTGCCATTTTGTGTGGCAGCAAGCCCAAGGAAATCTTGCTTGACAGCTCTGTTTTCTCAAAGTGCTGCATTACTTCAGGCTGGATTCTGCAAAGAACCTGCAGGGTACAGAGCTCCTTGGAGCAAGCGATAATTTGCTTTGTGTTCCTGCTGAAATGTACCCATGGAAGAAGGATCTTGGAAAATTTGGTGCACCCTGGCAAGAAGACGGCTAGAATAAAGTTTCCTTGGATTATTATGTTTTGAGAAATCAGTCTCATCTGTTCATTTGAGGAAGGTTTTCTTAAGGTTAGATTTGATCTGTGTAAATGCTAACTTCTTTCAACATGCACTAATAGAGTACTGAAAAAGTAAGTACAGTGTACTTGAAGTTTAAATCTAAAATGATGGCAGTAACTAATAGTACTTCAGTAATTCTTGCGACATCCAAAATACTTCTGAGTTTGTTGTACAGATTTCTTTTTCATTTTCTCCCAGGTATAGTCATACAGGCATTACTTTAGGAATTCGGCAAATATCCGATTAAAATTTGTTTCCTATTAATGTCACCATGTCATAAAGTGTCAGTAATACAGATGTTTAATTAACACATTTGCACGTTGGGCCATCAGTGGCAATTGGTCTTGTTATGCTTCACATGTCGTCGTCCAGAATCCTGGAGAAAACGGACCTTTATTCCAAGGGTCCCAAACTTGTCAGAAACAATTCATTGTCACAGCTGCTCCTCTGGGCAGCAGTCTGCATTCATTAAGATATTTTGGACCACGAGTCTGGTTTTAATCACTGGACTTAGGCTTCTATTTGCCTTAGTGAATCTAGCTTATTTCCTTGGCCAGGACACTGAAAGATAACGTGCTGCTTCTCCCAGCAAAGCTGTAACTTTGATTCTTTTCTCCATGGATTCTTCTGTTTTCTTCTTCTCTTTTTCACTTAAACTGACTCCCAAATTTCTACAGTTCCCATAAAAGAGTTCCTCTAGAGCCTTATCTGTACCCCTGTCTGCTGCTTGTCCAGCCCATTCCCTGCTCACTTCCATGCCTCTCTTCTTTGCATTTTCTTCAACTGCTTCTTGTCCCCGGCTGCCTGCCTCCACGTGCCTGTGCCCGCTGGAAAGGAGTGCCTCATTCCAAAATCTCATCCCTCTCCATTGTGAAAGTCTCCTTCTGTTCACTCTTAAACTGGATTTGAGAGCAAAGTAAGCTGTGCTCCATCTATCCTTATTACACCGTGCCATTGCATGGTGAGACTCCATAGGGATGGCAGAGAATAGAGACAGCCAAACAGACAGATAATTTATGTTGCTGGGAGATTCAGCCCAAATTAAGATCAAAACTCGCATATGTCTTCCAAATCACAGATTAATTTTTTTCCCAATTATTGTCACTGACTCCAATTCTGCTTGATTGATATCTGTTGTAGTAGCCAGAGGTTTTGCAGCATATAAATTGCCAGAGGATTTGGCCAGTGATGTGGACACGATGATGTGTACGAGCTCAGGAAACCCCCTGAGCAGAAAATGGTTGGTAGCTGGGAGAGTACTGGGGAGAAGTATCCCATCTGCCTGCCCACTCTTCCCTGGGTGTCCCCTTACGGTCACTGGCAGAGACAGGAGACTCAGCTGGATGGACCCTTGTTCTGAACCAACGTGGCGAGTCCCACATTCTTTGGTAATTTGTGAAAGTTTTAGCACAAATCATGTAAGATGGTGGCATACATGATCTAAGCCTGAAATCCTATGACTACTGCGTAGCTACAGATACACACTGGTAGGTGGAAGAAAAGAAAGCAATTCTCATAGAGGGCAGGGAAAACAACCACAATTAAAAGCAAAGTAAATTTGGGTGGTGTGGTTACTTGCTGTTTAACTCTGGAGACATTTATAAGTATCCAGCATAACCCACAACAGATCTTCTTTGAGGATTTGTGGATTAACCCATACCAACAAAAACATGTGATGACATTGCAGCGGTATTCTCTGCCATGTACAGTAGGAGTTATTGAAGACCCCAAAAGAACGAATATATCACTGTGCCTAATGAATTGAGTCAGTCTTCCCAGACTGAATATGTTTGCAACATTTCTGTCAAATAGCTGCTTTTCTTACGGTATATTCTATCCAGATGCATGGTCATGTTTTGGCCAACATAAGTAGTAACAATACCCATAGGCAATCAAGAGAATTAGAGAAAAGGACCTATCAGATTATCCGCTCCCTGTAGCTGGCAGTGAGTAACAGTTTCATACCAAATTTATTGAAGTGTATGGTTCATACTACCAGTTTTAATTTGTAAGCACTGTCCTTGCCTTATTGTCCTTTATCCCTTGTGCAGGATGATACCAGAGCTAGCGTTTTGCTGGACGGGAGGTGCGTTGCATCCTTTCTTGGCTGGGCAGGGCTCACGCTCCCTCTAGCACTCTTCTCTCTGACTTAGGCTATTCTGTTGATTTGGGCATTTATCTTCTGTGTCCTTTAAAGGTGCTTGTTAGGAGACAAGTTAGTAGGTTATGTTCCCAGGCAAAATTCCCACCTTTTATCTCACTTGGAACCTTTCACTTATTTTTTACCTTTTACTGGTTTCTGTTAGGGTTTTGGTTTTGTTTTTTTGCACATCCTTTTTTGTGGTATTTAACTCTTGCTATTCCTATGATGAATCTCCTCACCCTCCTCATGCAGCCACTTCCTCACTTTCTTGCGCTTCCCATCTCTCCCTCCCTGCTCGGTTGGGGATCCATTTTGGCTGTGCTTTCTTCTCTGCTAAGCCTGTCCCAGCCAGGTATTTCTCCCAGTTTCTGCAGCATCTTCAGGTCCAATATTGCACATATACTTAAGAATAAGAAGCTGCAAACAGCATTATTAGTTTAAATCCCTTTTTGTTTTCTGAACCTCAGCTGGGGAGATTATATTCTGCTTTCTTTTTGCCGCTCCCCCCCCGTGGCAGGAGAGCTGGTTTAGTGACTGTAGCTGGGGATAGGAGCTGCCTTTAGCTGCTGTCACAGGGCTCTTCGTGACATGAAACAATTCACTGAATCTTCCCTCAGATTCTCCGTTCTGTAAAACACTAGTGGTCACCGGGAGATAAAAATCTCGTGGTGACTGTCGGGCACTTGCATCTCGCGGGTTGCAGAACAGGGAAACTGCAAGAAGGAGATGGAGGGAAATACATAAATAAAGCAGCTCAAAGGCTGCTCCCTCACCTACCAGTTTCCCTTTCATTCACTTCCAGATAGGGCCTGTAAAGCGGGTGAGAGCAAAGCTGACGCTGCCTTGGAAAAGGAAAGAGAAAAAAGGTTTTTCTTTCACTTTCCAGTCACAAGCACTTCATGTGAGGAGGCGAGAAGGGAATATCCTCCGCTCCTTCCCTCCAGGTGGGCTTTTTGGTCCCCTGGTCCTGGCTTGTCACCACCCCACGCTGGTCGCGCCCCTTGCCGTGGGTCCCCCGTGGGTGCCGGCCGTCCCCAGGGCGGCTCAGCCCCACGTCAGCACAGCCGGCTGCGGCACGTGGGTGCCAAGGGGAGAGGCGTCCGCGCCTGGGCCCTGTTGCAACACGCAGGGATGGGAGAGGAGAGGCAGACGGGTGTACGGGATGGAGAGACAGGTGTGTGCGGAGATGGGGAGATACCGGGACAGACAGACTCGCCTGCCGGTTGCACCGCTGTGAAACAAAACCCTGAGCACAGGGCTGCAGCGCTTGCTGGAGCTATCGGGGCAGCCGGGAAGCTGGCTTTATTGTAATATGTGATGTTTAGGACGTGTGAGGTGGTTTTTCTTCCAATAATGAGCGTGAGATTTCATTTTGGGAAGCACATCTTTTCTTAGAAACACAACTGTGACTGGCTGCACAACTGTGATTTTCTGCAAACACAACTGTGTTTGGGGTTGTTGCATTTGAATGCTAGGGTAGGAGAAACAGTAATTCTGGATTAATGCAGAAAGGGAGAAAACAGACACCCTTAGAGGAAGCCGTAAGTTCACTGCAGCTGGCATATACTGGCAAAACCAATGCTGCGTCCCAAAGGAAACATTTTAGTGTGGAGAACCTCATTTTGAAGAGAGCGTACTGGGTGCTTGTCACGGCATACACAAGTGAAACAAAGTGCTTGGGATAGCGTCTGAATCCAATATTTCTTTAGTAACGTGTATGAAATTGATTTTTTTTTCCCCTGGCATTGCATCATTTCCTATTTGGTGTTCAGGTGGTGACGGATTACCAAAAAGGCGGGGGGGGTGTGTAGAAATCCATAAAATTTTTTATATCTAAACATTACCTTCTCCTTTGGAATAAAGAGATCCTGTCTTATTCTGGCCGTGATTCTCCACATTTATATGCTGGCCCTTGTTTGCATCTGCTTGGCATTATACTGGATTGGGGCTTTAACCTGATATGAATCCAAAGAAATTATACGGCAATTGATGGGATCACTATGAATTTCCAGGGGTGTAGGCTAGTGCAGACCATAGCCTATTAATCTTGTTGTGTTCTTTCTGTAAATAACAAGCTGGATTTGGCCCAACAAGAGTAAAACAAATTGAAAGCATTCATAAAGAGAAGTAAATGGGTTTAAGATGTAAGAATAACGTATTGGTGGGTTGTCTCCAAGTATCCAGTTTTTCAAAGTACCAAAGCATATAGAAAACTTTAGTTTAGCATGTTCTTAAATGCCCTGCTGCATGGGGGTGGCTGCTGAATCAGGGCCATATGCATAAGACCTGCTTTCATGAATGGATTATATAAAAAAAATCAAAAAACGGCAAGAAGGAGAAAAATGTTCAAGGGCAGCCAACCTGGAGGAAACAAATATAATTTAGTTATGTGAAGTGTTTATAAATGCAGTTTATGAACACATATGAAAGAGTAATTTTTTACTTTTCAGACTGCAACTGTCACACAGAAAAAAACCAATTGCTTATTTGTCTTCTTCAAGGATTTTTAGAGAATGCATTGCAGTCCGGATATTTCTTTTGACCTGCTTTTTCCTTTTTAATAGCTTATTGTTTCATTGATTATTTCAGATTAGCTTTTTTTGTGTGCTCTCCTTCATTTGTGATAGACAGAGAAACATTTACCTGGTTTATCTGAAAGTGGGAGTTTATTTTAAATTTTGTTTAAAATTTCAGACTTTCTTTTCACATACATGGGTTACCAAATATGATCTATAAACCTTTTTATTTCTCTTGCATCATCAGAATAAATATGAAATGACACAGAATGCCTGGAATTGCAATAATGCAGTGTAACAGAACTGACTATCAAGCTTCATATATAGATTAGATTAATGTATAAATCTAATTTGATGTTTTACATTACTGGGCTAATATTTTACAGATGTAATGCCAAGTTGTTAAGTAAATGAAAATCATGGAGAGTCCAATTCTGAAAGGATTACTCAGGCAAAAATCCCTGAAGTCAAAGGGAGTATTGCCTGAACGAAGTCTGCAAAATTAGAACTAGAGCCATATTCCCAAAACAGACAAGCAGATTTATCTTAGAGATCTGCCCATGAGTTGAATTCTTGTAACAATGAAAGATATATAGGGAAAACGAACAAGTAGGTAACCTGAAATATAAGGAGAGACTGATAAGATCGCACCAACCCTGAGCAAGCACTTGTGTGGTTGGTGATGTCAACAGGAGCCCAAGCTGTTTTAATAAACTTGTTCATAGTTGTCCTATACTGTGTTTTATATACTGAAGTACATAGATCACGTAAGAGTTTAACAAGAAGAGGATTCATATTAAATTTGCACATAAAATACCTCCATGAAATATGTGAAATGCTTTTCTTTTTTATATGATTCCAATAAAACATCGATCATAAAGCTCTGCCCTCCTGCTTCTTTATATTCAGTTTCAGCTGTCGCTTTGTGTTTAAAGTTTGAATTCATGACACTCGGCAGATATAATTTGGGGGCAGTTCTAATTTGTGAAGAAAGACCGTTGCTCTGCTTGCTCACTCAAGGACCATAAATAAGGAGAAACCCCACCAGAATTGGTGAGATGTTGCATCTGTATAAGAGACTGTTGGGCCAAATGATATAAATGGTTGCAACGCCTGTGAAATACGTAGTATTGTGTCTGTTTATAGCTGCTCAGGATCTGGCCCACTGTCTTGGATGGAGCTAAGCCAGGGATGATTTCTGCCCTTTATCATTAGTTTGCTCAGTGTTTTGCCCTGCAAATTCTCCTGACTCTTGCTGCCAAACTCAGCTCCCTTCTTCACAGTTTCATACTCTGAGTGTGAACTGATACTGGTGGAAATCCAAGGGTAAAAAAGTGGTGAGTATAAAGCACAAATCTGTAGCCTGGATCTGAGAGGAACAGCTTGACCACAGAGGAAGTTATTTGCACAAAAAGTATTCAAACAGATATGCACGGTTTACATGTGTTTAGTAAATCTTGTCTGAAAACTAGAACCAGCTGTATAGTATATGGAGGCCCTGATCCCCAGCTCCTTCTGAGCAGTGTTTCATACATTTGGATGATACATTTCAAGTCACTTTTTCCATCTTTTAATTCAGGGGCTGCTACGGGATTGAAATATGAGGAGCGTGATTTCCATTTCAGTTTGTAGTGGTTGTCAGCATCCTCAGGTAGCTGTTCACAGCTCAGCTTTCCTGCTTGTGGAGACATTCCTATCACAACCCCTTTCCTCCTTACCTCCATCTGCAGCCTAGGAGCAGAGGTACGGCACAAAGCCCCTATGGTAGCTCAGGGGCATGAAAGGAGCCTTTCATGCCAGGCTCGTCCTTCCATGCTAGTGTTAGGGCAACAAGCAGAGACTAGCTGAACCCTTAAAGCACAATTATCCCACAGCTTTTGCCCCATGTGATGACAGCGAAATCCATTGAGCCACTCTTGGTTCACTCCTAAACGAGAGGAGAACCAGGCCTGAAAGCTAAATTTGCATGCAAGATTAAGAAAGTTGTAGATGCAAGCAAGATCTTTTTTCTTTTTTTTTCTTTGTGTGTGTGTGTGTGTCTAACTATGCAACAAATTTTGTAGCTGAAATTTACATACTTCTTGATTCATGAAATTATGAGCAGCTGCTATTTTGCTACATTCTTAAATTGAAAAGGCAGCGAAGAAAAGAACAGACACATTAGGCAAACTCCATCTGCCCCTCATGTCTATCACTTTCCTTCACTCTCTCCTTTGCCAAACAGGATACAATGGCATAATCAGATGTCTTAGTTTGCCTGGGAGAGTCCCCAGATTTATATAGCTGTCATCTAAGATGGGATTTTTGTTTTTAAGACAACTTCTTAACATGGTCTCTTGTTCTCCCCTGAAACGTGTATACATATTTTCAGAGGAAACCACAGAACACAAAAGATCTTCAGGAAGAGAATAACCTTCAAAATGGCTTACAGGCTTTTGGAGGCTCCTGGAAGTCTTCAGACATCTATTCTTTGGGATCTTAGGATCACTTAGATTTAAGAAGCTTTCCTGGGTTTATTTTTTTGCTTCCATCTTTTTATTCAGACTATGGAATTGGAAAGATTTGAGGTAAGAGGGTAAAATACAGGATTCAGGATTAGGACAGATGGGTTGTACTTCTAGTTTTTACAATGAATCCCCGAACAAATCCAATCTACAGGTAGTTCCATGCTTGGAGAAAAGGGTTATTTAATCTCTTTGGAGAAGAGAACTTCTATCTCTGGCATAGTTGCAAACAGCCTGACCCTTTCTTTGTACTAAATGCCACTATACAAATAATAACACTATGTTTCATCATGATGTAAATGTTTTAATTTTCCATTTTTGAATTAAAAGATGGAAGCCCAGAATTTTAGGCCTATTTAACACCTGGTTAAACACTTAACAAACTAGTAACAGCTGAGTGCATCCCTGTTAAGTGGAGTTTTTTTCTTTTTGTTGCCCCACTTAAGAAACAGTCATTGTCATTCAGTCTCATTAACATAAATAGGTTCCCTAGGAGATGTCCCATTAAAGTGGCCATCCCTATTAAGCATGTCCCAATTAAGTAGTGTTTATTGTATGGCAGGTTCCAGACCTCAAAGCAGAATAATTTTCAGTTCCTAGAGGGAAAAAAAATAAGTCAAAGAAATTACATATTTAAAAAAGGCTTAAATTGATACAAACTGATAAGAGCCCAAAAATGAAAAATGAGGGCTGACACTTCATCCTTTTGTTTACCCTGTAATGCTGCTTTTCTGGTTTTGAGTTAAGAATGTAGCCTACACCCTAACTATGAATTTCTTGGCTTTGATTTGATTGTGTCATAACTTAATGTTTTATGACTTACAATCACATTAGTCATAGGAGTCACTCAAGTTTAGAGATGATGGAAAAGACATAGGGGATAGACAAATCCATACTCAGAAAGACTAACAGTCTTGTGATTGAAACGGTGAGCTGGGACCCAGGAGATCCAAGTTCAGTGTCCAGGCCTGTGCCAAATGTTTCTGCCTCACTTAGAGCAAAACACCGAGACTCTATTCACAACGTTATTTAGATACCTGAACAGACATTTAAATATATTTTTGTATGCTTCTGTGCATACATAATCTATTTTGCTCTTTTCTCAATCAAGGCGGATTTAAGTCAGGGGCTTATTCAAGGTGCTAACAGACAAGCTTCGGAAAATCTTCCTGTGTTGGCTGAAGATGATACAACTCTCAGTTGTCTGCTGCCAAAGGCTACCCCTTATCCCCCCAATTATATTAGTGTCAGCCACTTTAGCATAAAATCTGGGTCTTTAGCACAAACCTACCTTCAAAGACCTGAAATTACTTGCCTTGATTTTGTCTCAAAGTGGTGGAGATGCAGGCAGGTATCTCCTGCCTATTATGCTTCTGTGGGAGGTAACCTCCAGCGCAGAGACTGAGCAGAGGAGGAGGAGGAGGAGGAGTAACGCCATCTTCAATAACTGAAGGGAGTTCAGGACATTTACACTTTCAGCCAAGGCATTTGCACCTCAGCGTTTACCCTGCAGAACTAAGACATCCCTTGTGTAGTTTTACCCCAAATTAGACAACCTGTCCTTCCTGTGAAGGAGAAGCTTGTACCTGGGTGGAGTTCAATAAATATATGAAAAATATGCATGTCGCAGGGCCACAAACAGAAATCTTTTTTATGGCAGGACCTCCAAAGGTTTCTTCAGTAGAGGTAAAAATGGAAATACAACAGATTCAAACCTTCTCAGTAAACAGAATTTTGATTCGTACACAGTGATGCCTTCTCTGCATCACTCTTTTTGGCGTTTCTGAGAAACAGACAGTTTGATTTGCCCCAACTTATTTTCTTTATTTCACAGAATCATAGAACCATTTAGATTGGAAAAGACCCTTAAGATTGAGTCCAACCATAAACCTAACACTACCAAGTCCACCACTAAACCATGTCCCTAAGCGCTATGTCTGGAAACTTCCATGCAAGCTTCCCTGAAAAGCAATGTACGTGTGTTAAATACCTTTCCTTAGTCTCAATAATCACTTTTTTTTTTAAAAGGAATTATTCCTGGAGTACAGTTTCATATCAAAAGCTGTGATTTGTACAATGGTGCACAAGTGGTTCACACATTTAATACATAGCCCATGCTCTGAAGAACCTGAAGATTCCTTGCTTTCGCAAGAGGCATAGTACTTCAAAATGAGGCTTTGTGAGTAGGTGGTAAACTTCCTTCTGGGTCACTAAGTAGCAACTGGGTGCTTTGAAGGCATCTCCCAGGAGCCAGGTAATCTGTGGTTGAGCGATGCAGATGTTCTACTGTGGTCAAATCAGAAAGAAAGACTTCTATCCTTAAGGCAGTAAAGTAATTACACCTGGTATCCTCATATCTTACTTCCAGTAAATAGGTGTAGAACAATGTGGCTTTGTAGTGCCCATTAATAATATTAGTAGTTGGCAGCAAGAGCCTCTGAGAGTCTTTACACAGTTTACTGAAATACTACATCACTATGTGCACGAGAAATGGTTAATATTCAGAGTATTCAGGGGTTCATCTCAGAACCAAAAGACCTGGCTTTGTATAAATCTTGGAAGTTTGTATGACTGGGATGAGAATCTCAGCAGAGGAAGCTTGCTCTCATTTCTTAGTGTCTCTTGCTTGAAGATAGACATTATGCTTACAACTATACCAGTCTGCATGTCTGTAGAAAGTGCAAAACCAGAACCCCAGCTCCAAAGACCTGCTGTCCCTAAGAGAATTTCAAATCTGGATCCAGATTTGGGCTTGATATTTAAGATCTCCAATTAATCTGTTCTTTGTTAAATAGCAATACTGTAACAGCACTTGCTTAAGCTCCAAGTAGACATTGTGTCAGCATTTCTGGTGTGAAACCATTTGTCTTGGGTTTAGAATTTCTCCAGGACTTCCAAAGCAGGTGCCCACAGTAGCATATGAAGACTCAAACGGGTCCCAGTGCAGAAAGCAAAGCACAGCAATGTACCTGCATTACTAGAGACTTGAGTATATTCTTTCAGCTCTGACACAAATCAACTGCAGGGCACTTTGACACATCCCAACCTTTCAGAGTGTATTTTTTTGAGCTCTGCTCATTATCTGAGCCTCCATTCAGATGCTCTCAGCACAGATGCCTTCCTCATCAGCTCTGCACTAAAACATACAGTAAGTGAAATTCTGCCATATGTTAATACATATGTTTCAGTTTCAATAAGCATTTGATGCAGGGCTGTTTTTATTTTTTTTCCCAGGCAATAGAAATTACAGAGTTTATACTATTACCTTCACTCTCTATTTAAATATACTAGTGAGCTTAAATAAACAAATTAAGGTTAGCTATGTGCAGCATAACCTGTCACAATGGTGGAAACATGTATTGATTCTTAATGGTTCAGCATTTATCTGTTTGGTCCAAACCAGCTGGGGATGGCAGAGTCAAACTGTCTGAGACTCTCTGTGATGTTGTAAAATGATGGAGAGGCAGATAGCCTGGAGAAAAGGTGTAACCAGGATTTTCACTTCATCCCCACCTCAATTTTTCCCATCTGGCATATCACAACATAATGATGTGAATGATGTCATCAAACTGGGAAAGAGGATCTGAATGGGGTAGTTTTCTCCTTTACTGAACTTTGTAAGTTGGCCACAAATTGTAATTAGCAAGTGTCTACAGTTTATTTCTGGCGAAGGCTCAGTCCATTTTCCACAGGCTGGAATCAGTCTGTTCAGCCACGATGATTCTTTTTGTTTGTTTGTTTGCAAATAAACTCTTGGAAAGATACTGGGCACATTATGAGATTTACAGATCAGTTGCTATGGACAAGTATGCTGCTTTTACAGCAGCGCAATACCTCTGAGTAATGCTTTTGATTGAAATAGAGCTACCCTAGATTTGCACCATTGTAGGAGCCAGATTAGGCCCCATAACTCTTGTACGCAGGCTTGAAAGCATCCAAGCAGTTATGAATGAAAGCAGCATTTGAAAGATCGAACAAAGAAAAACAAGCCAAAAAAATATCCAACTTACATCAGCTTTGCCTGCTGGATTCTTTGCTTTACAACTAGAGAAATATCTAGGCAGACCCTCAGCTAGCAGAAGCTGGCACAGCTTTGTTAAAAATCAGTGGAGCTTTGCTGATTTATATCAGCTGAGAATCACTATCTGCCCCAATGACAAAATGAGGCATTGAACATAGTGGGAAGGCAATAGGGTTTATCTATGGTTACAGCATTAAAGCAGCATCATAAGATAAACTAATTCTTGTCTAAAGATTTCAGAAAAGAAGGTGTCTATGGGAATACAGTACTGACTTTGCTTTCTTGGTGTTGGCTTCTGATCACTGTGCCAAGACTGGCATCTTCTCTTCCCTTAACAAATCAGCATGGCTCCTGCAAACTCTTCATTGACTGCCAATGCTGCGCTACCAATAATTTACTGCTATTGAGAAACGTCTCTGCTTTCACTCTGCACAAGAGACTTTGCTCCTACATGCCTGGATTTGTTCAGTTACATACTTTATGAACACTATTAAAAAGAATCAAAGGATTCTTTTGGGTTAATTTTTCATAAAATGTCTCAAGCATTTGATAAATAAATAATCTTCTACTTAAAATGGGCATGAATTCCCTAAAGACTCAGAGGTGCAAGCAGGTATGTGCCAAGCCCAGCTCTCCTCCAGGGGGATGTATATATCTATATACCTGTAATTATAGCCTGATAATTATATAATTCACTGTATGTATATCATCATTTGTGAATAACTGGGTAAGCTGGCAACACAGAAGGGCGGGACTGTATCATAAGCTAATAAAAAAAAGCAATTATATTTCTTTCTGATCCAGTTCTCACCTTCCCAGTGAGATTGGGGTATTGTGCAATAAGTGAGAAATGAGGAACCTCAGAACACTTGGAAGCAAGATAAGCATCCAAATGCCTGACTGTGTCATTCAGAGCTCAGCTGAACTGTTTCAGTCAGGAAATTATGGGCTGCCATGGGAACAAAGGTCCCTTCCCAGATTACCAAAAGGACTCTGAAGTGGGTCAGAAATGTTACAGGAATAGGCTTTCAAATGGCATTTATATTATTTCCCAAGTTAATACAAGTTTGAGTCTAAGCACTAAGGCTAATATGAGAAATTTCATTTCAGCTTTATGCAACATCTCTCTGTACATATAATTCACCCCCAAAAAGATTCCTAGAAGAAGGCATCTCTGCAGTCCTGCCTGCATCTGTCACATCTAGTTTTATACTAACTTCACAAACTGCTTAAATGGGGACCATTTGTAATCTGTGTTGATGCAGCATCCTGCAGAAGGTGCTTTTGGAGCTGACATATCAGAAATCATAAAATTTTACATAAGCCTTACAAATTTAATAAATTATGAACAAATGCTTTTGTTTTTTAATATACAGCGTTCATGCAAGTCTCTAATTCCTTTCCAAGATGCACAGCGGAGTGTCCCCAATTGAACCAAAATGTTCACCCACTATCTTAACTTTTAAATCCTTGGGACTGCTTATACTCTCAAAAGCCTAGAGAGAGTGCCCAGTATCAGGGTAGGATTGAGCCTCTAGTATGCAATCCAGAACAGAACAAATCCGGGCTTGCAGGAGATAATTTAGTTGTGCAGAATGAAAGCACAAAAGTTTCTCAATTCTGGTAAATTATTGGTAGCACAGCATTGGCAGTCAATGAAGTGCTTGCCGAAATTGTGATGATTTGTTAAAGGAGAAAGAGAAGCCAATCCTGGCAAAAGAATTCCAGGCCATGGAAAAGAGAAAAAGCCAGCATTGTACTTACACACACAGTCTGTCCTTAGAGCTCTAAATGAAACATAATTTTATTCAGAGGTTCAAATGCTGGAAGCACAGATCAGTTGCATTCTCTCTACCATTTATTACAGCTTTCTGTCGCTATGTTGCTGGCTGTAAAGCAGACAAAACTGCTAAGCTGTTTTTTCTGTGTGAAATTAAAATGACTGGAGTGGGACAAATGTAGAGCCAAGCCCTCCGTTTGGAGCTGAGCTGGTTATCTCACTCTTAAGGTCCTCCTCAGCAGAAACCACATCAGTATCATCAGATAGTTTATTTGTACTGGAGTATCTGTGGCTCTTGCAAAGTCGTAAGAGGTCTACAAGATGCTTTTCCTACTATGTCACTATTAGCTCCTTTGCCCTGAAACCAGGAAAATCATAAATGAAACGTGGCTCAATTCTAATGATACTGCCTGTGGTTCAGCAAAGCATGGAAGTATATCCTGAACTTAAACATCCAAGTATCAGCAAGGCTCCTCATCAGCAAAAAGCTAAGCATATGCTTGTTACTTTGCTCAATCAGAAAAGCTGGTGATTCAAAGTTTGAATGAAGCTTGAAATAAAGTTTTAGGTTTGGATGATCTGTCCTCTACTTCAAGAAGGTACTGGAAGGGAGAAGGCATGCTAGGAAGCAACAAAGGTGTCAGAGTTTTGGAAGTTTAAGACTCCCTCACGTAGTCCATAACAAGCTGATAGGACTGACCACAGTTGTACCTGCAAACAGGTTCCTTATATTTCTTTCATTCACTTGCTGGCAAGCTGTCCATATTCAGTTTATATCTGGTTTTGTGTGTTCATACTTATGCAGTCATGTATGTGAAAGGGAACACTCTAGACATTTCTGAGTGTTGCAGAGTGAAATTAATACCTTTTCTCTGTTTTGGATGAAAATTATTGCCATGCTTTTCTACACCAGACAGACAATTAATATATCAAAGAACTCTGAAGCCTGATACTTGGCATGTAAACAGTTCTCATTGAGGGATATGTCCACAGCCCCTATAGGAGAAAATTATTCTTTGGTTAATATTAGAGTCTGAAGGACTGCAAGTTGGCTGTTACATGTAACAGAATATTTCAGTGACTTAGCAAAGTCTGTGTGATAACATCTACAGAGAATGGTGTACTGTCAATTCAGTACACACACTGGGATAGTTACTGAAGTAGTTTCTATTTGAGTTTTTTTTTTCTCTTTGGGTCAATAAGCCCAACTTAGCCCAAAGGACTTAAGATAACTTAAAATCTTTCAAAAGAGTATGGTAGGCCTACGCTTAGTACCCTCACAGTAGTCAATATGATATTCGCTTAACAGGAATTATACACTGTGCTGAAATAGGGCTCAGATGTTCATGGTTCTGTAAAACAGTGGTTTATGCTCCTTTCCATGTTCAGGGTAGTACAAAATGCCATGGCAGCTGAGAGCACTCTTAGATAATACTTGTACTTTTCTAATGTTCTATGGTCAAGGACTCTAAATGTCTTCACATGCAGTAATGAATTTTGGCAAAAAGAACTCTGTAAAACAGGTTAGGAATTAATATGACAGCATAATGCATGGGGAAAAAATCGGTCTCAGTTGATTAAGAAAGTTTTTCAAGAGTGTCCCAAGTTTTATTTATTTATTTGTTCAAAGTAGATTAGTATTAGTAGTTAGATTTTAAGAGATACTAAACAACCTAGAGCTCCTGTTGAGTTTATACCATTAATGATTCATAGAAAAATGCAGATAGTCACCAAAAGTTTGGCGTTTTAATGTACAATTCTATTCTTGAAAAAAGGATAATACACATCCTACCACAGTGAAGTTTTGGGTTTTGTCAGTGTCGTTACCAAACATACTAAAATTTGGATGCAAAAATCAACTATTGTAGAGCCAGTGCAGCTCTGGAAAAATGAGATGGCATCTGCACATCCCCTGTCTCATGAGCAAAGTTATTACTATGTTCTACTCAGATACATCTGTTGCCTTTTAGGTTTCAGCTGTCCACCAGACAGTTAACAAAGTCTGTTTTCATTCACCCATTTATTAAATCATGTATTCAATGAAATTGTTCAGAGAGGCCAAATGGACTTTGTTTTTACAGCACTAACAATTCAGCACTTTTAGCAGAAAAAAAAAAGGAGGAGTGAATACTTAGGAGGAATAATTGTGTTTTGTACAAAGCTCGCTCTGCAATTCTCTCCTGTGATGGCAGGAGAGAATGATAGAAATCTGTCTGTTCCCAAGGTGAATCGCTTGAGAATCTCATCTTAATAGGGTGGGAGCATTGCTAGATGGGGAAGGTAAGAAGTTTCTTGAATTTCTGAGGGCTAGTCTGGGCTAATTCCTCTGTGCTTGTCGGGAGGTATCAATTCCTGAAAAGGGAGTTTCCTTTCTCTTTCCTATGACTAGTCAGGATGGTGCCTACACACTTAACATATCTACATATGGGCTGACTTCCCCGCCCGCTTGGTGCCTACTGGCCCCACTCCCTTATCTAATCAAGGTTCAATCAAAGTTAATTAGGGATCTAGTTTTCTGTTCCTACATTAGGCGTAAAGCAAAAGAAGCTCCTGGGCATATCTGATCAAGAAGCTGATCTGTGTTATAACTATGTAATAACTGGCACAACTGTGTAATTACAATACAGCACTATCTAAGGTTACATCATTATCATTATGCTTAACACTAAAACCAAATGTGGTTGTCATGATTGGTGTCAACACATTTGTGATATGCCACCCAGGAAGATGAGGCTATATACATGTCACCCAAGCCCTATTTGAACCTGGAAAAAAGTTTGTTCCCGCAGATAGGGCATAAAAAGAAAAAGAAATACTTAGGACTATGACTATTTGGGGTTAAATTTACCCTTCCTTTTCACCTTTCCTCTTCTCATTGCTTCCTTAGCCAGACTTTTACTTGTCAGTGAGTACATTGACTCTGGAGTCACTGGTAATAAAAATCTGATCTACCTATCTATGTCTGTAGTCTATTTCCACAGGGAAGAGAACTGCAAAGTTCCAAGAGCAGTGTTAACTCAAAGGCATTGCACAGAGAACATATTTTTTAGTTTTGATTTTCTGCTTAAATAGGTAGTTTAATGAACTAGTATGTATCTATAAAAAGTAGACGCCATGAAACATGTAAGAAGTGCAATTCACTTGAAGGAAGGACAATATTGCAAATATCATTTTTACATCTGCTTCTTGCTGGGTTTAGTTATAAAATATTAGGGAAACCACATTGCACAGCTTTTAGTGACTAATATTTATGTGCAGTCCTAAATATCAACAGCTTCAGCCTTTTTTTGTTAATGATAGGTCTGGATGTGATTTCTTAGCTAAAGACAGCTTCCTTAGCTTACCTCATATCATGGCATCTGGTATCTCTAATTGGAATCATTTTCATAATAACCATGAGCAATATACATTACCATCTAAATATGAAGCCTGACTACAATATAGACTTGTCTACAGCTCTTTAAGTATCCAGGATCCAGTCCAAAGCCCCTTAAACTCGAAGGAAAGTCTCCTGCTGATGTTAGTCTTATCTAGTTCAGGTGCAATGTATCAAAAAGCCCCTCCTGAAAGTCCATATAAGAGAGCAGAGATGTATTCAGTATTAATAAGTTTCAGTACAACTCTGTCAAATCCCTCCAAAGGTGGTGTCCCATTCTGTTACTAAATAAGGCCTAATTCAGTCAGTATTTAGATACTTGCACAACTTGAAATGCTGGAGTAGTTCTGTGGATTTTTACAGAAGTTAAAAGCACTCAGTAGGTTAGTCTATGCAGTAGTTTACTGCTTATGAGTGCTTAATTGTTCAAAATTTTACTGTTTCATTAGTAGTAATAGAAAATTACCTAATTCATAAAGACATACTCAATACTTATTTTTTATTGTGTTATGAGCTTGTCTTGAATTATTTCAGAAAAAACTTGCTCCTATGCAACACTCATAAATTCCTAAGATATCCATAGCCAAAGTCTTCAGCTACTCATTTAGCAGTAGACATTTATGATATGTTCCAAGTGTAACATTTTATATTCATCACAATCAGCAGTTCTCAGTAAGATAAAAATACATGAATTCATCTCAATCTGGAGAGTTCCTCCAAAAGGAACAAGAAATCCTACTGTCGAATTAAAGGGAAAAGAAGGTATTAAATAGAGTCCCCTAACAACTGCACACACAGGGCTTGTTTAAGCTGAAATTTTACATAAAAAGGTGCAAATGCTTTTAAAGACAACCATCCCAGATTGTATTTTCTCGGTCTCTCCCATATAATTGTAAACAGCTTTGATTTCAAAGGGAAAATCAGACAATTATTTTATAATGAGAGGTGTGGTCTAGTGATTCGAGCATCAGACTGGCAGCCAAAAACCACTGGAGTTTTAATCCTGGCTCTGACACTGACACCATCTATTGCCTTAGGCTAATCAGTATGGGTTTGACTGAGATCTGTTCCTTGTGGGTGCAAGAGGTAGGGACAGCTGCAGAATTCCTGATTCAAAGCTACAGAGGTGAGCGAGAACTTCCCTCCGCTGCACCCAGCTCATGCCCAGCATGTCCCTGAACTGAAGGACAGTATCCCTGACCAGAGGAAGAAATTAAACCTACGCAATGTTCACCTTAGGCAAGCTGAGGTTCAGGAAAGCCATAGTTGCTAAGTGCTGTCAATAAAAGCTTTAAAACCTCTTTGCATAAGCATATTTGAGTAGGTCTCTGCTTTGAAGAAAGCCTGCTGCTTAGGTCGAGGGGTGAGTAAAGCCAGTCTTGCCTTTAGAACACTCCCGGCACCTGGGGAGATTTTTATTTCCTTTAAGCACCTTGTAGTTAAATTTTTAGTCATTGTTTTCTTTCTTCATGTGTGTGCCCATCCCCCAGTGACCCCCAGATTTTCCTCGTCCTTTGCTTCTCAGTACAATTCCTCCTGTCTCATTGAGTTGTCTGATTTCTTACCCTTGATTAATACAAACATAGACAAAACTCTCATCCTTGGGGATTTTAATTGGAAGGTTGATTGCCTTTTCTTCTTTGCTTGTACACTTTCCATCAGTTTAGCTTCCTTGGGGTCCACAGACAGACTTTCAGTCTCCCCCCCCCCCCCCCCCCCCCATTCACCGTCATGTTCTTGATCTTTGTTTGCTTGGGGCTTGAGTCCTTCTAATATAAATATTAGGCATCTTGCCATTTCAGATGACAGATCAGCTCTTTGATGTGTCTAATTATGATGGAGAGGGGGCAGAGAAAGCAGGACCTCCTGAAGCCAGGATAAATTTGCTGTCCATATAAACTCTAAGCAGCAATGTGTACCTCTGCTTCCCCTCTTGTATGTGACAGCATGCTAGACTCAAATCCTGCCCAACCCAAAACAGTTCCACGAATACCCTGTCCAAGGGAAGTTTTCACATTTGAACCTGTTTATTTGAAAGAGGGAAGCTGGCAGAAGCCAGGATGCCATTATGATAGGGAGGGGTAGCAGAATGGGGAGTTCTACCTCAACTTTGCATGGCAAAAGCATAGGTGGCTGACTGAAAGCAATCTAGTGAGAGAACCTTGTTCCTCCACCTCACATAACTCTCTCTCTCTCTTGCTACCACAGAGTGACACTCAGTATTTATGTTAGTGCTTTGCAAAAGTCATCAAATTCAACCTCACAACACCTTTCTACGCTGAATTTTCAGTTCAGTTTTATGGATGCTGTTCAGAGAGAAGAAGCATGCTGCTCTAAGAGCGATAAGCTTAGGAGCACACCAGGCTTCAGTTTCTTCTCTTGCTTTTAAGTAATTTAGACATTTGCAGAGCATCCTATCCCAAGTTCTTTCACTTTGGTTAAGAACCAAACTTGTGGCGAAGCAGGAACTGGACTCACTCTGGAGTTTGTGACAACCAGACCTGAACTCAACTCACAGCTGTCTTCCAGGAATTTAATAACACCCCTTTCTGCTTATGTTTGTGGAGAAGCTGCCTTGCTTGGTAGGAGAAGGGAGAGAAGATTGGATAGACCATTTAGCACTGAAACCTGTTTAAGGGCTGTACTCTTGAACTTGTACTGTTCTTCTGTTGCACGTGTATGCCCACAAAACTGTTGTACAGTTCTTACCTGTACTGTACTAACATGTGGCTGCCCTGTTCAAGACAAGGGCTCTATTGAGGTGCATGCTTTACAAACACATGAAAGGCCATGGTCCCTGCCCTGAGGTACTTGAAGTCATTAGCAAATCTCACAGACATTTCTTATATGAATTTATTGCTGATCTGTCTGCCCCAGAGCTTGAAATTCTTTATTTATCTACCAAACTGGCACAGCAGGAGTTTCAGCATTGCTTCCCCTTATAATATCTGGCTAATATGCTTCAAGCCTGACCTACAATGATCATCTCCTGGGAAGAAAGGTTAGTTTAGTCTTCCTTCCATTCAGCATTCAGCCCTTGATCTTTCTACCAAAATGGGCAATCAGTACTAGTGAAATGAACACTGATCAACACTGACAAAACCTTTCACCTCATTTCATGCAATAAGCTGGGGTTACATTTGTGCTGTTGTCCTTGAGCAGAAAGTCTTGACTGGAAAGTTTCCTACCATCTCTCTTACCTCTTCACTTTTCAGATCAAATGCAGAAACCTGCTTTAAATTAAACAGCCAGAAGGTGAAGGCAAGTAATGTTCTAGTCTACAGAGTGACAGTGTGAAAGGCAGCGGTGAAGGGGATCGCTGTGCAGCAGGGGTAGAGGGAGTACAGGGAACATCTATCAATATTTACTGAGCAGCATTGCTTTTCCATTTTGTGTTTCTCAGCCCTTCATCTCTACAGAGCCCTGCCCTGTAATAGCTTTGTGCTTATTCCTGTACATTGCCAAACAAGAAACCTAGTTTCTGGCTCTGATCTTTGTTGACAGGGATGAGGAAGATTGTGGAAGCCTTTCTCTCGATGGGTCCTCTCTACCCACCCCAGAGGAGAGATTAATAGTTTCTGAAAGCATTTCCACCCTGCAGAAAGGTCACCAAAATCCTGGGGAAGATGAATAAACAGGGGTTCATAAGAACTCTCTAGTAACGTGGGAGGGACCTCTTCCAGCAAAAAATATTGCCAAAAAATTCTTAACAGTGGCAATTTCAGAGTAGCTGGAGGTAGGCAGGCGACATCACAGGTTATTGTTTTTCACACAGTGCAACACAGTCCAATCACTTCCACAGGTGTGGGGTTTTTTCACAGTTTTGTTTGCATCAAGTGTTTGTCATTGTGTGGACTGTGATCTGTGGGGCACGCTGATTAAGGCTGTAAGAGAATATATCCCTGTCATATTATCTTCTGTATACAGTCAGCTGTCTTTTGGATTCACTCAGAGCTGCGAGTTAGGGTAGGATTTTGCTTTAGTTATTTTATGCCAACTCTATCATCTTCATATTTGTTGCTCTGGCTCTGGACAGTAGAGTTAGCCTGAATTAACTTGTTAGATATTCTTGTGTATCCTTGCAGTGCTCTGCACAACTTTTGGGGCCTGATATACCGAGTACCTTAATCCAACAGTTTTTACTTCACTTTTAAAGTAGAAAAGATCTGCCAGAAAAGCTAGCAGAAGCTAGCAGAAGGTCAGCTAGAACAGCAGAAAAATCTTCCTTTTAGGTTTTTTATTCACTGATTTAGGATGGAGTAGCTACATTGCTATGTGTTTACTTTCTAAATAAGTTCCATACTTGTGATGTATACACACACATATACACACACACAGAGTGTAGTTCATTATCCTAAGTTGCATAATCAAGTTACCTATGTCTAATGTTCTTTTAAAGATGTAATGTTAAGTAGTCATATTGGTGAAAAGAGAGGAAAAAAAGTCTGAAAAGGACGGATGCAATTTGTCAGATTATCATAAACTACCAAACCTAAGCTACGAGAATAGATGATCCTGACAGATGCTTGCAGTTGGAGTGCCCACATAGGGAGAAGTCTGCTTATGTATCTGGTGGGAGGCATAAAGACAGAAGAAAGTTCATTTGCTTTATCCTGTCAATCTAAGGATTCACTTTTCAGGTCATACTTTATCTACACACAATGTTTATTTAGACAATGAAACCATCAGTGCCATTGATAGAATCTAATATGCCAGCAGAGATGTTTTTCTTTCTCAGTGTTTTTTGTTGTTGCTGGAGTATGTATTCCTGCCACAAAAGTCTTTTTATGGAAATAATATTTTGTTATAAGCACTATCATCGTGTATTGTAATTATTATTTTGTTTTACCCTGCCCACACAGAAAACTGTTTGCATTATATTCC
The DNA here is from genome assembly GCF_947461875.1 of Haliaeetus albicilla. Classification (NCBI taxonomy): domain Eukaryota; kingdom Metazoa; phylum Chordata; class Aves; order Accipitriformes; family Accipitridae; genus Haliaeetus; species Haliaeetus albicilla. The sequence goes on from NC_091491.1 coordinate 8,408,468, forward strand.
ATTGAAAGATACATTTTAAGTTAGCTCTACTAGTCATGAATAATGTAAATTGACAAGAACTATTATGGAGGGAGGTAGACAAAGAAACAGAAAGTTAAGTGGTTTCCTTTCTTTTTATGGCAGAATGACATTTACCTGTAAGTACGTTTGATTTTAACACAATAGGATGAGTCTCTGCTGTGCTGGATTAGGATTGAGGCATGTGGAGGAGTTCAGATAAAGAGTGGGCACTGAGAAATGCCCTCGCCAGACCTCTCTAGGGAGGGTACTTCAGCAGCAATAGCATGTCAGAATGTCTTTTTTTTAGTCCTTGTATCTAGCTGACAAAATCTTTCCTTGTTTCTGTATCTATAATTCCAAGAGATCTCTCAGTGCTTCCCACAGCTGTCTAACAATCTAATACTTAGTGCTTGTCACATCACTTTCCAAAAAAGGGTCAATGTCACTTTCCCACCCTGACAGACAGGGAAACCAAGGCAAAGAGAAACTGTAGGTGAATGAGGGTCACTTAGAGACCCAGGACCAGCTTTCCTGGTGTGTGTACTCATGGCCCAGACTGGTACTGCCTCTCACATTCAAGCTACAAATTTCACCAGTTCCCCTTTTTCTCAGACTTGCCAGAACTGTGCTAGTTGGGCCTAACTCTCCTGCAGTTACACTGAGTTCAAATCAGAAATAACTTCAGTGGGTTAGATTCTCACTTTTGTAAACAAGAGCATTCCCCCTGAAACCAGTAGGACTCATTTTTACATCTGAAATGGTATAACTTCTCTCATGTCTAAAAACGTCCCACGGGCTGCTTTGTTTCTCTGGTGTGGCACATCTACTAAACTCTCTGATCCGGCTTTTCCCCGCAGTATAACTTTCCATGTCCACAAGGTTACCCTGGGGAAGAGGGACAAAAGCTAGTCAACCCTTGTCTCCAGTAAAAAACCAACCAACCAACCAAAATAAAAAACAAATAGGCATCACACTGTGATCAAGAGATTTCCTTCCCCAGGGGAGTCACAAGTCTGCAGGGGAAGAGCTAACATCCTTCTGTTTCTACAGTGCCCTGGGTATCACAGTTTAAGCTGTCCATATTCCTTGTAGGAAAGCTTTGGAGAACATCGTCCGGACCGCCTCCCAGAGCTTTTCTACTTTTCTGATCTATCCTTTAAGTTTCTCCGCAGGAGAAGGACAGGATCCGCCTGATTATAAATGTGACCTGTCCCACCGAGTTATTGTTGCACACTATGGGAGATAAGCTTTTGCAGTCCTCTGTTTTCTGGTGACGTAGTCCAGGGTGCATACACACACCAGAATTGTGTCTTGGGGCTTCAAATGCCTTTATCTATGTCATGCATTGGTTTTTACAGTTTGCTATGAATCACTGATGCCTGCTGGGAACACATACCCGCTTCTGGTTATTTTTGTTACAATGTTATAATGGGCACAAGGACACTTAAAAGTGGAACAACTGAGCATCTCCTGGTAGCCAGTGCTGTGCAACTCTCCTGGGATGCCTGAGAACACCAAGATCTGCTGCTGAACTGCCTTACTGTAGTGAAAAGAAATTAATTCCGAGATTATGGCATAGTCTGTGTCCTGTGTAGCAGCTCTACTCATGTGAATGATAGAAAAGTAGCTAGAGCCCTGTCTTAAGTCCTGGAATATGTGATCAGAGACCACAATATGCTGCAGGTTTCCTAGGTGAGGGTGGATCAGCTATTTAGGTACTGTGATTATGTTTCAACTGTGGGGCAGCTGCTCTCTGTTACATGATCCTCTGTCCTGGGATGTCCAGGAACTAGGCTGGAAAGTTTCATGGCTCCCTTCTAGCCAGCATCTTCTGGCAGGCATTTTCTGGTCTGCTGGCTTTCTTACCACCAGAAAATCGGTGGGCAGAGGCATGAGATGCATGGCAGGGTCTCCTTCTGACAAGGAACTGAGACATAGCTTGGACAAACACCTGGACACCCTGTGAAGAAAAAGGATTAATGGCATGCTGATGTTATACCATGCTGATGCTGTGTGGTGATGCCAGGATGAATACATGAATGTCTGTAAGGAATTCAGTACTATGGTAAAAGGGAGAATATGCAACCCAAGTTAGTTAATAACTACTCGCCAGGGATGTGAGAGTTTCAGCTTTGAAGGTCATAATATTTGAAGGACAATATTTCTGTTCCCAGATAGAGAAACAGGGAACAAAGAAACTAACCTGAGAAATGCTGTGCAGTCAGCTCTTTTGGTATGAGTGTTTGGTGTTCAGTGACTTCTGAAATGTTTGTTATGGATGGGGAGTGTGTTAGAAAAACATCAAGATACTTAGAGAAAACAGTAAAGGGAATGGTAGGAACAAACAATACTAGATATAAAATACTAATATTATCTGGAGTTCTATTAGCTCTGGAGGTCTCAAAGTGGCCTTCTTTGTCACCTACATTTTATGAAGAAGGTCAGACACAAGAGAGGAACTGGTTTGCTCAAAGCACACAGCCAGCAAATGGTAGAATTGGGACTAGAATCCAAATCTTTTTATACTTAGCAGGAAGTGAGAAGATAGGTTTTCTGTAGTTTCAAAAGACATGGCTACAAGAGGACTCAAACTAGCTGAGGCTGATTTTCTAATTCCATTGTACAGGCTTTGGCCTGCTCTTTGGATTCTGCTTTGTGCTTTAATTCTCCTGTGCCACTACACACAAAGTAACAGTCACTTTTACAGAAAAATATTATTCCCAAACTCTGCCTTTGGGTACAGAAAGAAATCACAGAGAAGAGAAGCCACTGAGTCCAGCTGATTGGGATAGTGGCCATGTGCCAGACATCATCTTTTGTGGTAATAACCCCTTTCCAATGGCAGTCTGAGCTATTTGCCTGTCATGATTTGCCTTTTTGTGCTTGGGGAATGCTGGCTGACCTTTGTCTTTGATGTTGCTAGGCCCTTTCCTTGCAATAGGGCAGTTCAGGAGGCCATGACCACATCTGCTTTGGCTGGTTCTGTTATCAATTAATTTGTCCTGCCACATCAAAGAAGAGAGATAAAGCTGTAGCATTTCCTTACCACAGATTTTTATCTTCACTCCCCAGTTCACCTCACAACACAGCAAGCAGAGAGAGAGAGAGAGACAGAGAAAGAAACTGAAATGACATCCTAATAGCCTCCCTTGAGTGCTGATGGCACCTGGGTCTCTGTGCTGAGCCTTACACCCACTTCCAATCTGGCCTGGCCACAGCCAGTCAGTTGCTTACTCCCCCAACAAGTTATTTGTTTTTCTCTCTAGACAAATCAGTGATGTTAGAATGACAAATAGCAGTTATAGCTTTGCACTTAGCTGAGTATAATTTCAGCCCATCAGTACCATCTGTCTCCCTTCTTGGGCTGCAGCTCCATTAAGCGACAGCCAGAGATCCTCAAGGACAAAGAGCCATACTCACATGGATAGATATTTTAGGGGTCAGTATTTGTGACTCTTTGCCCTTTGCAGTTAATTCCAATGGTGAGCTAGAAAAAATGAAGCTGGGACATAAAACCTAACCCAAATTAAAACTTCCCCACTGCTCTGCCATGCTGATCCTTGACTCTCCTTGTTGAGGAGTTCTGCACTGAGATTGGTAGTAACCACCATCCAAACATATCTGAAGACTTGCTGGCGTGATGCTGTTTGTCTTGGCTTTGAGACAGCATTCAGGATTATTTCTAGGAAATGTTGTGTTCACTTACTACAAATCATAGAAAAGATGAGAAAATTCTTATGTGTAGTAGGGAACTTCAGTATTAATAAAATAACCTAGTCTATTTATGATAATCTTGCCTTATTTTGCTGAACTGCCTTGTTTTCCAAAGAGTGATTCCTTTTGTCTCACGGCACTCACTAAGGAAAAAAATGCTTAACAGAACTTCCAACCTCCACCAAATTTCAGGACAAGATGGCTTCTATGCTGATTATGTCTTCCCCTGTCTCATGTCACCTCCTCCTCTTTTTCATCTATGACCTTTCAAAGTTCCTTGTGGTTATTCTGTATGAAGTTCAAACTCCTCTTCCTCATTTTGTCTATCATCTATACTGTCTATCAGTAATTTATCTGTCATATCCTCTGTCTTTGTCTCCTGTTTACCGTGTGCCCTGCTGAAACCTGGCCATCTGTGTCACCTCCTAAATGTATGGCTGAAATTCCACACAGGACCCTCTACATAGAAAATATAGTAGCGAGGCATTTTAAAAAGTTTTTAGTGTTACTGTAAGGTGTCTCTTACCACATTAAAGTAAGAAGGCCACATTAAAGTACTGGGCTGGGAGCCACCAGCCAAAAGGGAACACTAGTGACAAGGATTTGTCTGCATGAATATGAAATAATTTGTTCAAAGTCTTTGGGCACTTTCCTTTTAAGAGCTCAATTCCTATTTAGCCACACAGAAAAATGATCAGATTTGCAAAACAGCGTGGTTTGCTGAGCACAGAGTGCTATGCATGTTTGAAAATCTGGTCCCAGACATGCTGAGGACTGGGCTAGGATCAGCACCTAGGAATCCTCATTCCCAGCTTTGGCCTCATGTCCTCAAACTTTTCTAATTTATTTGTTTTCTCCACAGGCTTGCTTTCTTTATTTATTTTTCTTTTTTCCTTTCTTTCTTTCTTTTTGTTCTTTCTTTCTATTCTTGTTTCTTGTGTTTTCAGAGGACTAATTTGATCACATCACAAAACATGGGGAGAAAACAGATTTGGAACCATTTTGCATGTGCTATGAAAAAGCCCAGTCTTCTGCAGTGTGGTTATGAGTGTCCTTCTCTCTCATTGAGTAAAGACCCTGTATACCTTGCAGGATCAGTTGCATTCAAAAACCTGTCCTTTCAAATTTGTTTAGGTAAAGTGCAGAGTGCAGATGATTCCCAGAATAACTCTTCTGGCTTCATTTGGAATGACAGCAAAACAAATCTGGACCTAGCTTTTCATCTCAATGGAAGGGCATTCGAGAAGCAGTGAGAATATGTCATTGCTTGTAAAGGACAACATTACATGAGAGAGAGCACAGGAGAGAGGCAGAGAGAAAGATTTTTCCTCTCTGCTAAACAAGGGCTGTTTTGAGGTGTGTGAGGACAGCAGGGGTCAGTGAGTGCTGGAACTGACTCTGAACTTCTGGCAGAACAATCTCCTGGAACTAAACCCAAGAATACCTTTATCTTCAGCAACCTGCCGGGAGATGTTCCACAGCCAGCTTTCTCCACAAGAGCCAGGTTATAGTGTCTGTACATGACAGCAACTGAAGCAAAAGCTTTTGTCTTTTGAAACAGACTAGCTCACATACAGCACAGTAGACTCAAGCCTGAAAACATTTTGTATCAGAGACTGAGCAAGAATCCATTTGTAACAGAGGAGCCCTAAACCGCGGTATTATTTGCCACATAACAGGGAGATGGTGAGTACAGATATTCACACACCGTGTCCAATTAGAACAGGAACAGATATGTTACAGAAATTAAAAAATTACTGAAATTCCTTCAGTAAGGATCTAGCTCTACACACTGGTCTGTTTTAACTACCAGATACTTTATGTGTCTGAGCCACTTTTCACCCATGAAATGAATCTGTTTGGCAGACACTCCTTAAACCTCATTGCTTCCCTGTCTTACGAGGGGAGTAAAGGCTATTGTCCCCACTTGCCAGATAGGTGGTTTCACTGAACTTTCACATTACTTGCCTACACATGCAGTCAGCATAAGAACTAGAAATAAAGCCCAGGAGTTCTGATTCTTAGTCCTCTCCCATCAGCCACGTTCTTCTGAGCTTGCTTTACCTGCATATCAGGAATTTTGTGGGCAACTACAGAGACAGAGAACAGATTGCCCCCAAATGGTGTCTTCAATCACTCAACTTTTATCACTGAGACAGTAGCTTCCCTCCCTATCTCCTTGAAAAGCTTTTAAAATAAACACAGGTACATTAGAACAACAGCCCTTCAAAAGGGTCCCTTTCTTCCCCTCACCTTTCTTGCTCTCTTGTCATTAAGCAAAGCAGAGCCATCCTTACATGTGACATTTGGACAGATTGACTTAAGCTATTTACTTTAAGCTTTTCTTCCTCCCATTCAGGATCAGTTTCATTCATTTTTCAAGTGTCTCAAATTTTCTTTTGCTAAATCCATAGACCAGGTGATTCAGAAAGAAGCAATGGGATATGTGCCATTCTGATAAAAGCACAACCCTGAAGCTTCCCTACTCCTCCTGTAGCCCCTTTCTGCTTACTCTTTAACTCATGAATTCTGCTGACAAAGTGAAACATACACCAGGAGTGGTAAAGGAAATCTCACTTTTAAAAGCCAATTTTATTTTCTTACCACAGAGGGTAACTTGCTGGTTAAATTATTCAGTCATTGTCTTCTGGGCTTCAAGACAGTGCGTCAGATTCTGATCTGAATTATATCAATAAAAACAACCACTCCAGGGCAACCTTTCATAAATATGCTTGCTTTTAAACCAGTGTGCTCACCTGGTTGAGGATGCCTTCCTAAACCAAATCCTAACCCAGAATTACCACATTAATGTCAGTGGAACTGACAGATGACAGAGTTCAGACTCTGAACTCCATCGCAAGGGTTTTCTCTTTCTCCCAGCAGCACAAAACCACTGAGCAGTTCTAGCACAATCCTCTCGACTTACATTCTGCTCAGCAGAAGCCCAGGAGCTTTGCTGGGCAGGTTGAAGGTGCAGTAGCATAGATGTATGTCTGAAGTGAGGATGTGTCATGCTGCTGTGAACTGAATCTGTCTTAAGGCATTGCTGACCAGAGCATGGTATTAAATTCAGACCAGAACTTATAGAAAATTAAGACCAAAGAGAGACAAAAAATTCCTTGACTCTGCTGAGTTCTTTTTGTTCAAATATTGCTGGGCCGTGGTCTTTAGAGTATGAGTGTTTGCAAAGGGTGAGGATGCTTTGTTGCCGGGGAAGCACAAGGAGGGGGAAAGGTGAACTGCTGAGAGGAGACAACTGGGCTTATGTCTCTGGATTTGCTCAGCTATAATTTTCCTTGATTTTTGTTATGTTTGACAGTACATATTCAGGTTCTGTCTAGGCTAAAAGACAGTGATGGCTGGTAGGGTTAAACTGGTGTTTCTATTGGGAGAGTGGAAAGGATTTTCAGGAGTGGGAGGGATTTTCAGGAGGAGGGCTTCAAACTCCTAAGGCTATGTTAGTTTCCTGGAGAAACCAATTCAGCATATTAAGCCCATTATTGTGTGGTTAATGCCAGTTCCTTGTGACTGTGTCTCTACTTGTAACATAGAAGAAATCAAGTGGACACAAGATGAACTATCACTGCAGAAGAGATGGATACAGGCAGACCCTTCATATGCCAGCAGCAAAATTTCTACCTCTATCTTTTAAAAATAGACAAGGGCACCTCTCAACCTGTCATGCAACAGAAAAAAACCCCACTGTTTTCAAGTTAATTTGTTTTCATGTTGTCTCTCCCTGGTTACTGTGGTCTTTGGTAGCTGTTCCAGCTTCCCTTTTAGCTGGGTGAAAATAGTGCTGTTCCCTTCTGCCAACACAGGACACAGGGGAGCCCAGGGTTTTTTATAACCTCAAACCATACCGAGTCTGCAGATGCCTAGCAGGTAATTTCAATACCTAATAAAACAAAGTAATAGCTATAGCTCTTAACAACATTCAGAGCATCTAGTACTAGGGCCTGAGACTTCCCAGGATTTATGGAAAGTTGCAGGAATTGGAAAGCCTGCTACAGTGACACATCATATCCTTGGGCCTTTTGACGGGAAACCATCTTTGTCAGAGTTGGGCAGGGCCTGAGAATATTTTTCGTTTTTCCAGCTGAATACTTTTTCCCATGTTCATATTGCTTTGATGCTCCCTTTTCACACAAGTTTGCCAGCCTGCCTATTATTACCATAGCTTACATAAGTTATGGCAGCAGGTAGTGGTCCCAATAGAGAGCAGGACCCTGTTGTGGCAAGGGCTGAACAAAGATCTGCATACTACCTTGTTATCATGAGCTTTGGCAAGCCATTCTCTCTCAGAGCCACTTTTTTCCTCTCATTCTTGTTCTATCTTGCTTAATGGCAACTGGAGGGTCTTGGGTGCTTCCTCAAGCTTCTGTATTAACTCCTTCTAGGGAGAATGTGGTCTAAGTCACCTCTTTTCAGAACACACAGAAGGGGGGATAGAGGGAAAGAATTAGGGATGCAGGAGCAGTTGAGTGATGCTAAGCAATGTTCATATTACAGAATGGTCACGTCAGCACATGGTTGTCGGGTAACTGGAACTGCAGTTTGTGGTACTCCTGGGACAACAACTCACAGTAAAGTTAAGGCTTTTTGTGTGCATATAGAGTTTGAATTAGGGGAAATGCTCAAAATATATAAACAGGAACTAGTCTTGCAGAGAAGATAAGCTTTGGAGTAAGGGGGCTGTCTCTTCCAATGTGTATTTAGTGTCTGCTGCAGTGGGGACTAATCTCATTTTGGGCCTCTAGATGCTGGGCCTCTCTTAATGTGTATACTGCCATAATACACATAACTACTTCCTTCCATTGACTGCCTTTTTGTTGCATTGTTTTGTGTAATTGACTCCCTTTTTCATCCAGAGGCCAAAGAGTGATTATTGGAGATTGCCAGCTCCAGACCTGAATTGTTTCATTCAGGAAGTTAATTAAAATCAACCCACCTCTTTAGAAAACCCTTTCGAATATAGTGTGGATGCTCCTTTCATCTCAGTGTTACTTCTTCTTCTTTTTTTTTTTTTTTAATCAGTGCTCCTTAAATCATGGAAATAACTTGGCAAAGCAGCTGAATTACAAGACAAATCAGTTAGGAACGTAGGTAAAGGCATATAATAGGTCTTTAGAGGAGAGGAATGAATTTAATTGAGTGAAAGCTCAGAAAACCCAAAAGTAAACTCAGGGTCATCAGCATGCTTCTTTCACTTATCCCTCAGTTGCACTTCATAGATCCAGGCTTCCTTTTGCTCTGCTGTTATCACACTTTCCTTTTGCTGTGATTTATTAACTGTGGAACTGTCAAATTATGAAACTGAGGTTCTAGAAATACTTATTAATGTTTGAGAAATTCATTTCACACTTGAATACTTTTTCTAACACTTACTAATGTCCCTCATTTTGGTCATGTGGGTCTACAGGGCAAGAAAACAAGGTATCTTATTATATATTTAGAATGTGGAGATGAAGGATGAAAAGAAAAAGTATTTTAAAAGCCCCTCAAACATTGCAGTAACTTTATGCATTTGCTCCTTGTGGTGCTGTTTATGGTGACTCTGTGTGTATGTGCATAAGCAGGGCAATGTCTGTATGTTCAGTGACACCGTTCCAGCTTCCTTTCAGTCACTATTAAGAAAGCACTTCTAATCCCCTCTGAGAAGCTTGAACATAAAATTCCTTTCATGCCAGTTTTGTCTTCCTCAATTTGGCAAACTCTGACCTTCCCCCTGTGATTCCAATGGAACTTGTAATTCAAAAGGCATTTCTGTTTATTATTACGCTGTTAGTGTACAAGAATCATCAGGGATGCCAGTACTGCTAAGGCAACAAGGTTACTTTCTGAGCTCTGTTGCAGTTTTGTACTGCAAAACAAAAATACAGTAGGCCATAGATAAATGTTGATTACTTTATTGACTATTTAATCAGAATAATGAACCTAAAAAAATTACTGAATAATTACTTGCCTTAAGATCCTTGAGAGTAAGTTTGCCACACAAAGTTTTCTGATGGAAATTCATTTAAAAAGTAGAAACAAACAAAGACTGCCAATAATGTCAAAATTTATGAATTTGCTCTTACAGGACTGGAACATTTCTACTTCTTGACACTCAGTTTTGAAATGTGTTATGTTACAACAGTATCAAATTTAACAGTTCTAAACTGGTATACTCTTACTTAAAAAGAGTTTTTCCTTCAAAACATAATTTTGCACAGAATACTGAGCTCTGTGTTTCCATCAGCATGAATGAAGTCAGGTTTAGTGTTTAACCTAATCTGCTCAAAAAAGTCCTATTACCCTGCATGCTTAGAGAGGCATCATCTGATAGGAAATGGCTGCAATACCTCTAGCTTTCCTAAAATACTGACAGTTTCAACCGTTTCTTAAGAAATACTTACTCACTGGGGACTGCAGCTCTTAACAGATGCTTCTGCTTTAAAATAGGATCACCTTCTTTAGCTTAAATGGAAGCTAGACTCCTTACAAATAAAGCAGTGGTATTGCTAGCATAACACTGAAGGTCACCCAAAGAAATGAGTGACCACCAGACTTTTTTCCTTGAGGTATCTCTGCATAGTGCTTTTCTCCCTCTGCTACCTTACTGTTACCATCTATGATTTCTTAAGGACCGTAACAGTTTTCTTCAGGCAAGTATTTCATGCCAGCATTGGGAACATTGTGTTTTCAAAGGACAATTTCTGCTTTGAAACACTAACAGCCATTTACAGTTTTTCACATTTGATAAGCTACTCCTGATGAAAACTGAGTACAGCAAAAGTACCCTTCTAAATGCACAGGTGTCCACTGCACGCTCAAAATATCAGACTCAATGATAAGGGGAAAAAAAGAAACCTCTTTGGCAGAAGTAACATGGAAGACATCATTACCTACTATGAGAGGTCTGAATTCTAGTCTTGTTTAATCCAGCACAGAAGCCAATGATGGGATGGGATGGAGTGTTTGCTCTGCAGTCTCTTCTGTTTAAGCTGAGGACAATACTAAAAGTTAATACAATAAGTGAATCCTTGCTGAGACCCGATCCTGCTTACAGCTGTGCCCCACGTATCTGCCTGCCACTCAATGCCGATGTTTTCAAATCTGCCAATTTGTGGTTATGTAAGTGCTTAATTTTGGTATGTATGAAAATGCTCATGCATGAATGTAAAACCCCCCTAAATTCTGTACATAGGAATTTAGAAGTTCATTCAGATCAGCATGTGCCCATTCGAAAGTTTGTCTTTGAACATCTGTCCTGTTGCTTTTTCTTTGCTACTGCTCTTCAGCTTTTATGCCTGTAGACTTGAAAACTTGTGCCATGTGAAAGTGCCCAAGTTACATTAGCTAAGTACTGCTTCTTCCTTAAAACCATACACATTGGTTAGTATTCACTTTGCAAATTGCTCTGGATTTGATATATGCAACTTACTTTTTGTGTGGAAGAAATTTTGAAAGATTACCTCCACGCACATTTTTAAACTTGACAGGGGAGTTCTACAAATGATTTATTTGTTTTAATGTTACTTAGCATCCATGAATCTAAAAGCATTTCATAGATATCATTCACTGATCACTTCGTTAATAATGATTTATCTTGTTATTAGTGCTTCCATTTCACAGAAGCAGAAACTGAGATGCAGGTACCTGAAAGAAGTGCTATCATTTTTAGAAGGGTTCAGCATGCATAATTGGCTTCTGATTTCTAGAAGAACTCACCTTGCTGAGGGCTCAGCTCTTCTAAAAAAATCTGTCTACAAGGGTCAGAAAGAAACTACTAAAATGCCTGACACCTATTAATCTACTCCTCTTTTAGGTATGTAGCTGTGAATTGAGCTCTTTTGAAATAAAATCTCTTGTACTTGTGAGATCATTTATTAGAAAATCAGTCCTGGTGTGCCCAAAAAGTTGTCCCCACATTACATTTCCTTACACAAATAGTAATAAAATACTTACTTTTTTCCCCAAAATATTTTATTTTAGGGAAATGCAACAGGAAAGAACAAAGGTAAAATTCCCATTTGAGAAAGCACAGCATGTGCAACTTCACTATAACAGGCAGCAAAAGGTCTAAGAACAAAAAAAGGACTACTGAGACCTGCACACAGAGAGATTCTCATAAATTAGCTCAGAAAACCAAAGGTAGAGCACTGCATGCTCTGGAAGGCTAGTATCATAAAATATTTTTTAAAGAACCTGAACAATATTAAAATACTGCTCAGAAACAAGTATTGTAATACAATTTTTCCCTCTCCTTGAAAATCAATTGTGCAGCTCTTTTCTTTGTTAAAAATTTTCAAAACTCTGAAAACATGGAATCAGTTCCCACCCTGGAAAAATGAACGAAAGTGCTTAATCCATTGGCGTTGGTGCACAAAGTGCATTTGTTGTGCTGCTGAATGTAACACGATCTGAACCAAGGAAGGAGAACGAACGCTTTGCGGCCCCTGATGGATTTCAGATTTATTAGACACTGGAATGTTTTTTTTCCCCCCTTGTCTATAAGAACATGGTGTGTAAGATGATAAAGGGCAGGAATAAAGGGAGCAGACATTGTAGCCCTTAAAATTAAAAGAACTGTTTCTGGATTTTGAAAGTGTCAATGTATGAAAAAGCAGCCTAAATATAAGTGTTGCATTATTCAGTTATGCTTTCCTCTTGGAAAGAAAAACATTTTGCAACCACTGACAAAGCTATGGACATGTGACTAATACTACTTTTATTTTCCTATATGGAGAAAAACATCATCACAAAGCATAAATGGAATATTTATGCTGTAAGATAATACACACATACCTGTAAATTATGAGTGCAAGACGTAATAATTCATCTTTAGTTTCATTACTCATGCTCTATGGAGCTTTCAAGATTAGGGATAGATTTGTTATGCCACTACATTCCAGTATATATTTTCCCTTCCTTAACCCTCTCTCTCTTCTCTGGCACACACATCCTATACAGTAGGAGCAAGTTTCTTTGCACCAACACATACAGACTGTATAAGCTACACAGAACTGGCATAATTTTCAAAGGACATATTCATGATCCATTTTATGATGTTAAGCAGGCTGAAAAAAATTAGCTCAGGGTATAGGGATATAATTTCAAATACATTTTTTGGGAAAGTTTCCTATTCAGAGAAGAGCTCCAAGGTGTAACATTAATAAAAAGCTGTTTTATTCTAATGTTACAGGATTGTTCTCTTGAGCTGCCAGGATATGAACCACAGTGGTCTGCTTGTAGTAGTGGTAGTTTTGTTCCAGTATCTATATGTTGCTTTGTGAAAGGGAATAGCAAAATTCTGGAATGAATTGCTTCAATAATTAGAATTCCTATGAAAATGTAAACAACAAAACTATTCACTGAAAGCAAACTTATGTTTAATATATAAGCAGAGGAATAAACAAGCTCTGTTCTTCTATTTTTGACTCTGTATGTATTCTAAGTGTCTGAAAGCGATGTACGTCTGACAGATATGACAAGAGCAAGGAGACAATTTGGGCTAGTGTTCCAAGCACTGGGACTCCAGACTCTGCTAGGGTCTGCTACTGAGTTATTGTGTAATCTTGGGTGAGTCATTTAAATTCTTTATGTGCTGATTTCACCAGTCTGTAAAATAGGTATAATCCTCCCCCATTTACTTCAGACAGCAAAAATATCTATAAAACATCTTAGATGACATGTTATGTTCAGGCAAATTTTTCTTCAGTAAGAAATTCTCTGTATGAGCTATATTTGTCCACAGATCTTTTTGTCCTGCAAATCTCTGCCCCCAGACACACACATACACAGTCATGTCAGTTCTGCCTGAAAGATGAGATGAAGATGCCTTTACTGTGAAATGTAAAACATCATTCTGCTCCTATAACTGCAGAAGAGAAATTACATTAACTATCAAACTTTAAGTCTTTTCAAGAAGACTGCATTGGCCCAAATCTTGCTTGTCTTAATCAAGTGAGAAGTCCCAGTAAAAATCAGTACGATACTTCAAGCCATTAAGGAAAGCAGGATCTGGCCTCTTGTAGAGCATTGAGGTAAAACAGACACACTACTGCAGTTTGCATTGGACAGTTCTCAATTAGAATGTCAAGATTTATAGTGTATTTTATCCGGTTTTCATTCTTTGCTGTTCAGTTTAACTTTTGACCTATGGTTATTGGCAGAAGGGGGCTTGTCCCAGAAGGCCATTAGTCCCTTCCAAAGAGGCTTTCTAAGAAGTGCCAAAAAAGAGGGTGGGAAAGAGGTCTCTTTGTAACAGGACCCCTCCTCCTTCTCTGAAATGCTCACACAATCAATGTGATAGTCAGGATACAAGAAAACAGGAGATCCTCTGGATTTTTCTGCAATGACTAGTTAAGGTCTTGCATTCTTCCTCTTCTGTCCTGCCCTGCCAAGAGGTCAGATGGAAACAAATCCTGTAGAAAGGGTCAACACTAATTGTGTCCAAAAATCTGCATGGAGTTAGAGCAAAAGAAAATGGAGGTTATAAATATAGGCAACCTATGCTGAGACCTTGATAAGAGCCATAGTAAGGTGTGGCATCCAGGTGTTCTCCAGAGGGCTGGAGTTTACAAAGCTCTCAGGCAATATGGGACATATCATCCATAAAATATATGATAGAAGAACATGAGTTGCAGATACATCCTTGAATTTGGAAAAAACTGGATGGGAATAAATAGATTTACCTAGGTTGGACAGCCCTGCCCAATGTATTCCCTTCAAAAAGGGAGGTGATAGCTGTGCTGAAGGGGAGCCTGCTGGCATGTAACTGGCACAATTTCTCAAGGCAAAACCTTAAGACTGCTAAAAATATCAAACAAACAGGATCAATGATCTTGCTGTAGGACTGTGCTGGTGACACAAATTAAGGGCAGTGCTGTAATTGTGGAGGGCCAGAGTATTCCAGGGGAAGACCTGTATGATCCTGGGCATTACAGCATTAGGAAAAAAATGAAATGTAATAGGATGAGATCTCAGGCTGTGCAGTTCGAGATTAATAAGTGATGCTCTGTGGCGAGCAAGATGCTTCTCAGACAGAGACGTCCTTACAGCAGCGAGGTTCTCCAAGGGCCTTCCCATGGACACAGGGGGACAAAAATAACCTCGCTGGCTTTAGGATAGAGCTAGCTTCATTTGCAAAAGGGATTATATAATGTAGTTGCCTCTAACAACAGAGGACTAGTCTGATGAACCAGAAGGCCCCTTCCAGTCCTATTGTTCCTGCTATTCCCAAAGTTAAATTAACACCAACCTTGCCTAGCAACATCATGTTCCCGTGTGTGTGGAGATGGAGTTTGCCCTGGAGCTCCCGGAATGAGATGTCTCCTTTTAAATGGGAAATGAAAAGCCTCGTAACGAAACGAATAACCAGGAGAGGTGGCAGGTTTCTAATTTTTTTAAAAAATTAATGAATTTAAATCCTCCCGCTTGTGGGAGCAGAAAGACCTGTAACGATACAGTGTGCTATAGGAGAGCAACCTTAAATTCCCCTCAGGAGTGGCTCACGGCAGGCTGCACAGCATTCGGTCCCCTCACAGGCACCAGCTATCCTCTGCCAACCTGAAGCAACTGGGGCAGGAACACCCAGTCTGGGAAAGTGACTTTTCTCTAGAAAGCAGGGACCGGCCAAGTGTCTCCCACCTCTTTCCTCCAAGCCTGGTTTCTCACAGCCTTCCCTGCCTGTCAGGATGACAGGGCCTCCATACCCCACAGACCTCATCCCATACAAATCCCAGCGCCTGGGAGCAATCTCTCCCACCTGTGTCATATATGTGTATAATATATATATTTTAACATGGAGTATGCGACATGAGGTGAAACTTAGCTCCCCTCCCCACTGTGTATGGCTGCCAGGAGGCTGTGAGGGAGCAGAGGCAGGGCACCCTGGCTGGCCCTACCCACCATGTTGGGCCCTAAGGCGAGCAGATGGGCAGCCCCATGGTGAGTGGCCTTCCCCAGGCAGGGTGCCGGCTATGGGCGGTGTAAGCGGCAGCTCTGCCACATCAAGGAAACAAAGTGAGGTTAGCAAGTGTTACTGAAATGGGGAAGCCCAGGATCTGTGGGGGTAGTGGCAGTGCCTCTGTGCCTGCCTCTGGGTCTCTTCCGGGCATCATTTTAGGTGTAAACCTGCTTCCAAGCCTCAGACTGAATAATAAAGTGGAGGGAAAGCTGTTTCCTGTAGCAGTGGACTGCCTGAAAGCTGACAGATCCATCTTGGAGCACACAGCCCAGTGAAAAGGAGGGTAAGTGCAGTAACATCAATTTAAAATGTGTGCGAATAGAAATTCCCCATCCCTGACTTCCCATCCTTTTGCAGGCCGGCCCCTGTGGAGCCAAGGAGAGAAAGAGGCAGTTGTTCTGGTAGAAATTCTCTGACCTGCTTTTGTCCTGTCTGGGGTTGGGCAGGTTGGATCCATCCCCACAGAGGTTCCTGAAGGGACAGGGTGCGCCTCCCCCTCCTCATTCACACTCAGCATTCCTTTAGCTCACCTCAGCCCTGGGGAAAGGGCGCAGACCGCAGGGCACAGGCTTAAGCCCTGGGCTGTGTGTGACAATGGCTGTCATTGCTGTGTGAGACCATACTGTGGGACTGCCCCACAAGTAGGGCCTGGACAAGGCTGCACTGCGCCTGGCACTGCACAGGCCAACAGTGAACTCCATCACCTCACATTTAGGGAGCGTCCCTCGTGCTGCTCTGTCACCGTCACTCGCTCCTGCTCCAGAAGGTAGGCCTCCAAGGTGGAGAGGGTGTTGTAGCCTGTGTGACCTCTGTTCCTGGAAAACCACGATTAGAGAACCTTTAGAAACGATTAGAGAACTTTTAGAAATGACTGCAGCTGGCATCTTGGTTTCAGAGCAGGGCTTTTCTGGCATTCATCAGCTGAGACCGGTTCAGGTTGTGGGGCAGGAGGCAGGAGCGGGATGGGAATGGATGTAGCCCTCCATCTTCTCTCACCTCCAGAACAGCAGCAGTAGCAACTTGGGAGGGGAGCTGTTGCAAGGATGCAGGTGTCTGCTGGGTGACATGTCCTTGGAGGGGAGCTGGAGGGGAGTAAGCTGAGGACACCCTCTTCCTCGAGGGAGCTGCCCCAGCCGCCAGAAGGTGCCAGGCCCCAGCTTTCTCTTGAGATTCCCAGTGTGGTTTAGTAATGCAACAATTTGCTCACAAGACACAGAGCAGAGCCCACCTACTCATTCCTGGGAACAGCCATCAGACGATAATGCCTTTCAGTCAATGGCCTAGCTTTGAACAGATGCCTAGAGGTGAAACGATATGTATTCCATTACTAGCCCCTTCAACTAGCCAGGGTCCCCTAGGTTAAATATTTTTAGCAACAGCTTGTTTACATGTCAAACTTGTCAATGAGCTTCTGAAGCACTGCTGCCACAAAGCTGTGTTGGTGGCAGCCAGTCAGCTTTCTCTATGCACAGAACTAAAGCCTTCTAAAGGGCTTGTCAGATATATTCTTCCTACTGTGTCACAAGAGCAAGACTAATTTCAAAGAAATGCTCTTTATTTCTACTTAAAACTGCTAAGGAAAATATCCAGCACTGTCTTTTTTCTTGTCATCTGTTCGACAAGTGTCTCATAAAACAAATTGAGAGGTTTAAATCTTCAAGACAAAAATCAATAAGAGGATAAGTAAAGAATAGGAGGAAGTCAGCAGGCTGAGATTTATTTCACTGGAAATGTTTTTTCAATGGATTTACTAATAAATCTAAAGTGGCTGGTGCAGCTGCCTTTGATATGCAGTATCCCCTTTACTTAGATGGAAGCTGCACATGAAAAGGAGCTTTGAATACTGATTTTTACAAGGGTGTAAATCAGTGAAGCCCCACACGTTAAATATACCACCAGCATCTGCTTCAGGTAGAAGCTAACAGAAGGATTTGTTTGTGTGCCAGAGTTTTTCTCTATAGTTTTGCCATTTTTTGTTTAATATATTGCAGTAGTTGTGATCAGGGCCTTGCAGTGCTGGATGCTGAATACTCCGATGTAATAAAATCATCTCTGTCCCAAAGAGTTTATGGAGTTTCAAGGGCAGGAAACTCCACTGAAATATTAAATATGGGCTGACCAGCACTGAAATCACAGGGAACAAAGTGTGTGATGGTGGAACCGAGCTGTGGTATCTCTTCAAAATCTGCTCCAGTGAGTACTTCCCTTGTGGTGATGTGAAACTGGGAAAAATTTAAATTAAATGGATGAGTCAAAACAGACTTACAGGCAGAGAAAATGAAATAAATTCTTGAAACGGTCCAGAGAAGGTCAGCATGGACTGGCTACCAGTCATTTTTAGGTTGATCCCACAGCTGGCCTATGCTCTTCTATGGAAGAAGGGATGTTGTCCTGAGTGACAATAATAATAGTTGTTACTGAAATGCCTAGACTTTAATGTGGACATGTAGCAATGGAAAAGACTGCACCCTGGTCCAGAATGCCTGTCCTCCCTGCTGCACATTCCCAAAGACTGTGATCTTTTACAAAAGCCCAGTAGATGAAGAGGAAACTATAATGAGCTCCTTGTT
The DNA here is from genome assembly GCF_947461875.1 of Haliaeetus albicilla. Taxonomy (NCBI): domain Eukaryota; kingdom Metazoa; phylum Chordata; class Aves; order Accipitriformes; family Accipitridae; genus Haliaeetus; species Haliaeetus albicilla. The sequence continues at coordinate 8,426,705 of NC_091491.1, forward strand.
GAGTAATATTAGTGGTTTGCTCCAATTGGCACACATGACAGATGGCTGTGGGTAGGGAGCTTGTTGCTGGGGTCTGTGTATGTGCATATGTGCTAGGAGGGGTTCCAGGATGGCATGGTTCACTATTCTATTTCAAATTAAACAAATAGTCTTGGATGCTTTTACAATGTCAGATGGGAAATCAGCCAGAAAGTAGCTGATATTTTACTGTTCCTTGTTCTTCAATTGATTCTGCATTTTTCAAAAGATTTCTCTGCACCAAACATGTATCAGAACATGGTTAAGCTCCGTCGTTCCAGTTCACAAATTTGATGTTAGGAAGAAACATCGAAAGTGAGAGTAAATCAACAGAAATGGTCATTTTCATCCCCTTATATGTTTTTTCTCAAATCAACGTGAGAAACATTTCACAGCTAACTGTGAAAACTGGCACCTCATTACCTACTTTATTATTTCTTATGACTTATTAAGGATTATTATCATTGTTCATTATTCTTCTTAATAATGCATACCCTGGCTATCATATCGTGTTATTAGTGGATAGCAGTAGCAAACTCTTGCGTTTAGGGTCACTTAAACAGCTTGTATTTAAAAATTCCTATGGCTATTAGTCTGAAGGGCTCAACCAGTACTGTGATTTGCACAAGGCTTTGAAAATGGAAAGAGGAAAAATATGGAATGAAAACTATATGTGATTATATGCTAAATGACTGTGTCATAAAGTCATACATACAGTGGGGCTGAACTGAAGTTGCATGGCCCACCTAAGTCTGTAATTTCCTTCATTTTCAAGCACTTTCCTTTGGAATCAAAATAACATTGCATTAACGCAGTGTTTTTAAATGCAGTTATGTATATGTACATTATATAAACTCACACACATGTATACAAATATATTACTGTGGAAAGTCAGACAACCTTCATAGTAGACAATGCTACCACTGTTTTCCATAACGCACACACATTTAAATCTTCATAACTGAAATAGGGATAATACATTCCCTATGTCACAGAGCTTTAAGGATATATTATATGGTTATATATAGGTCTCACCATGAATTGTTAAATGTCATAAAGTGATGGCCATAATTTATACAACCTCCAACTCTATACCATACATTCAAAGAGGTAGTACGGTTCTGCAAAACAGGAAAGTATGATCTCCATCTCTTTGAGAAGGATGTGGAGAATTGACAAAATCCATATTGTAAGTCAGCACTACAGCTAAAATTACAACTCAAGCTTTAAGTATCAGCTTTTGCCAAAAAGTGTCCAGCAGTCTTTCATGATGAGGACTGGTCAGACCTTAGTTTGACTTCCAAGTCAGGAGCAGGACCATTCACGTTTTGGCAATAAAGCAGTATATATATACATATATACTTTTCAGATACTCCATGATATCTGCAGAGGGAGAACGTTGCATGCTGTGCTCCACATCATCTCTGCGTCACAATGCCCTGTCTGGGGTTTCATTCAAAATCTACCATCCATGTCCTGACCCTGTTTGATCTCTTACAAGATCAAAGTCTGAAGAAGTTGAAAGACACACAATGACATGATTTATCCTCAGGGGAGCATGATGACTTCTGAAATTTCTTTCTCCCCTGGATGCCACACACTGTCCCCCTGACCATAAGATGGAAATACTGATTTTGTTTCTGATTGGGCTTGTCTAAATATATGTGGGAGAATAGCAAATGTTATTGCACAGGGACACAGAGCAAGATGTTGCAGAGAAGAGGGGGATATTACCTCTTCCGCTCTTTTAGATTTCCAGGCTGCAGTGTAATCCTACAAAATTAAATAATATGATCAGGATTTCCCCCTTTCCTCTTGACCTGAATTTTAAGCTAGGGCTAAGAATTGCAGCACATTTCTTTTCCCAAAGCAAAACACAATCCTGGATAAAAGTCAGTTTAGTTGAGAGAAAAAAAGTAAAACAAAAATAGATCTTTTCCATAAACAAAGCTGCTTTCCATTTTGCTAACATAAACAGGCAGATGCATTAAGAGATCATGCCACCCAGGCCCTGGAAAAAGAAGCAGGGAAGTATATTTCTGAGTATTTTTCTGAAGGTGCAAGGATGGCTGATCCTAAGGCAGACTCAGCAGTAGGACAAGGCTTTATAGACAGGGCAGCTTTATGGTTTCACCTGAGACTCAGAAGAACTGTACTTCATAGTTTAAGTGAAATGCAACATCCCCTCCTTCCCAAATGAAATCTCTGTTTATAGTAGGCACTTGTGCACTTTGTATGCTTTCAATTGCCCTATAGTCTCACAAAAATATAGGGGTTTGCAGTAGTTTCTATAGCTGTGCAAACAGAATTTCAGGTCTCTGGGTATGGACACGGATCAGGATGAGTAATGGCAAAAAAGGCCTTTCAGAAACATAAGGGCTCACCTTTGCAGACTGAGAGGCTACAAGGTACTCTGTATAGAATCACAAGACAGTGTTCAGGCTCTTGCTGTACCAGCTCTGCAGTGAATGAAAACACCTTTACCCCAGGGACCAGAAACAAGGAGATGAAACAAGAGAAATAAGAAATGAGTGGTGTCCTAATTATGGACTGGATTTTCTGACAACCAAGCTGAAGCCGAGCAGCTGGGATGGAGCCTGTTCTGTTAGAGCCCAAACTTCTTTTACTCTTCTCTATCACCTGAATCATTCCCTTTGTGGGAAATCCAGCCCTCTCTACTGCAAGACCCACATACTACTTAAGCCACGAAAATAGTCTTTCTGTAGTTGTCTGGATATGTCTACAGTCTAGATATCTACAGTCTGTAGGCATCTTTAGTTAAATGATGCTTTGCAATAAATCAAACCCAGGAGATGCTGCAGTCTTCTGATACAGCTGGTTTATGATATATTTCAGTCATGCATTTAATTCATGTGCTGTAGCACACAGGTCTTCCCAAGGTAACATCCTTGCAGGCCCCCTTTTGTTGTTTTTGGGGGGTGTGTGTGTGGTTTTTTTGTTTGTTTGTTTGTTTGAAATATCTCTGGTTCTGTTACTCAAAGCAATCTGCCAATATTAATCTCCCAACTAGATACTGCAGGGCAAATTCTGCCTTCATGCATGTGCATTTGATTAAAACGGGTATGTATATACATATAAAGCTGGTAAGAGCAAAGCTCTTCCAGGGCTTGATACCGTATCTCATTCAGGTAAATTTAAAAGACAAGGAGTATGGCCAGTGCAAAAATGGCTTCTTTCACTTTGGCTGATATCTGAAAGGAAGTTTTGGCATTTAGTTTCAATATTTGGATTCAGCCTAAAGATATGTCCAGTGACTCAAATGCTACTTCTTCAAACTCTCTGTTTGGAAAATGGTCTTTAGGATCTTAGCAGAACAGGATGATTTCTGCTTTTTCTTCCTTCCTCTTGGGCCATAAATGCAGCAATAAGGGCCTTTTGCAGAAGACTTTGACCCTCTGTACAGGAAGTTCAAGTCTACATGCAAATGAAAAATATTTTAGCCAATATTCCATATCTACAGTTGTTTTGTTCCTTCTCCCGCCCTGATCTGAGAAAAGGATCTGGTTCAGGTTGTGCTGGAGGTAAATTTGGGTTGTATTTTCTCCGATCTGGTTTTGATAATCTTTAGGTATGCCATCCCTCTATCACTTGTCTTAAAAAATAAGTGCATGGAAAGAACTAGTTTAGATGAATTTATCCTTTCTGATACTTTTTTCTCCTTTACTCCCCTATTCATTTTTCCTTCCTCTGACCCTCTGGGGCTCCCATTAAGAACAAGTCAGTGACTCATAAAGACACATTTTCACTCATTCACCACATCACAGCCCTACATGCTCAGCCACTACAGGGTTCTGTGACGCTTGATCTTTGCCACCAGGAGCATCCAATTCTGTGGCCAGCTTTAAGGCCAAAGGGAACTCTACAAACCAGTTATTCTCTCTTTCCCCCAGGAACAAAACTGTAGTGATATTACTGCCCTCTAAAGATGTGTGGATCAGCATTAAAGTGCTGACCTGTTCAACACTTCTAGGACCCTTTGAACTGTCGATCTTTGAAGCGATGGCTGTAACAAACTAGTGTATAATAAGCTGCTGCCCCATGCCAGGAAAGGCAGAGGTATCAGGGACTGATGGAAGCTTTTGAAGGCACAAAATGCTATTAAAAACTGAGAGGGACTAGAGAAAAAGAGACAGTGAAAAACAAATCTCTTTTCCAAGCAGTGATACATCTAACTTTGGCAAGTTAGAACTACGGTCACTAAACTGGATTTGACGCTTACAAAATTTTGGGGTGACTGGCTTATGGTTTTGGCTTAGATACACTTTTACTGAAATCAGGGCTTTACCAGGAGAGACACTTAGTTCAGTTCAGGGCTTTCCTTACCTTTCTGCACCAGTAAGTTGTTAGGGAGGGGAGAACCAGTCTGCATAGCAATAATTATTATCAATTGTATTGTGCTTTTTATCTTCAAAGTGCTTTACAGACACAAACTAATTATTTCTCTGCAACACCCCTGTGAAGAAGATGGGTAGTATCATTATCTCTGTTTTACCAATGGGGAGACTGAGCCAGAGCATTTAAGCGATTAGCCTGGGGCCACAGGGGCAGTTAGTGTCAGGGCTGGGAATGCAGGAGTGTCTCTGCTCCCAGTCAGCACCAGGCAACATATCTCTTTAGTAGGAACAAAAGGGAACCTTTCTTCAGACTTGGAGCCTAAAAGAAGCTCATCTTTTTTGGCAAGGGATTATAAACTCTTTCTTTAAAATGTAATCATAATTGGAAAAAAGACTGTGGAATGATGGCACTAGAGAGGGTTGAAAGTCAGCACGTCTGCTTTATGGGTAGTCCTAGAATTTGGAAATTTGGGAAAATTCCTGGAAAATTTGTGCAGGGGATGAAGAGTGCTATTTCAGTGCAAAAAAAGTGACATATTTGAAATTTCCCATGGAAGGGAAAGTAAATTATAATAATTTTTAAATATCAAAATGTTTCATTACAGACATTTCAAAATGAAACTGAACCTGAAAGTCTGTGCTCTGAAGTTCCCGGTTCAGACATGGCTTCAGGGCTTTTAAATTCCTGCATGCCTATCGGCTCTCAGTGAGGTTCTCAGGGCTTCCACAGGTATGTTAGTCGTCACCTCCCGACTGAGCACAATGCGAGCTGTGGAGTGCCTTTACCCCAGTGAAAAAATCAAACTCCCTTAAAAACACCTATAGCTTGGCATACCTATTTGACTTTGCGCTGGAGCAGAAAAGGAGTACTCATGCAAAGAGGTCCAGATGGGAAGCAAAGAACACACAAAAGCAGGAGGTCACTTGCTGGGCCAAATCTGCAAGTGGAACATTCCCACTAGAGCTGATATTGCCAGCTTCATAGCTCCCTGACCAGTCTGATGTGGAGAGGATGTCCCCAGACTGTACATCCCAGAAACATGTGCTCCATAGTACCCTATTGGGCAGGCTATCCATCAGCTTGGGCAGGTCTGGTCAGGACTCTTTCTGAGTCTGACAAGCCAATAAGTTGCTGGAATTTCAAGGATTCTGTCATTTGGGGAGGACACATAATTTTCAGTAATGAATTCTCATCCGGCTGTGAGGGACATCTCCTCCAACTGGGTTGTTCTCCCTGTGCATCAGACTCCAATCTGCTGATTTCAGAGACCAATGTAGAGTTCTCTTCTTCCTTCTCCTCCATCCCCTTTCCCTTTAGCCCTGTAGGGCCAGCCCAGCTCAGAGGAGGTTGTGCTGTTAGGTATCAGCTCATAATTAAATGCCAAGAGCTGTGCCCTGCAAACATGCCAAAAAACATAGAGCAGTTGCTGACAGGCTGTCATACTTTCAAAGAGCCTTGTTGGGTTTTGGCATGAGATAGGAGGTCCCCCTAGTCACCCCTCACAGCCAGATGTTCCTTGGTGCTCTACTGTGAGGTGAAGTGGTGTTGGAAGGCATGGAGGTGGAGCAGATTGTCAGCAACCCAGTTACAGCTACCTGTCCTGTCCCAATCAAAGCATAATCTGGAGCAGTGGCGCTGAGTGACAATCCATCACATAGCATACTGCTTGCCTCCCTCACTCGAAAATGAGTTATAGATTAGGAACACCGGGAAGGAACATATACAGCTAGTGCTCCCTTTTCCATGAGATTTCCTTTTGCCTGGCTATGACCCTTAGAGAACTGAAGGGCAATCACCAACGTTGGGCACTGCCTGAGTAGTGAAGCTGGAGAGAAGCTGAGTTTTCAGGGCAGGAGAATAGGAAAAAAAGGCATCTTTTTATTCTAAGATTTGCATTTTTGTTTGGAATCAAGAGCTGATGGAGAACACAACACTTTTTGCAGACCTCATCTTACAGTACCTAAGAGGGGCTAGAACTTCTGAAAAAAACAATACCCAACACTGAGTCAGGGCAACACTTTTCACATAGCTCTGCTTCCCTTTCAGCCTGAAACGGTGAGCCAGATCCTCAAATACTCATAAGCTGCCATGAGGGCTGGATTTTCTAAAGAGTTCTGTAGCCCGCCAGCTTGGCACTTCTTAAAATCTAGATACTGATTTTGGTGCCTAAATGGGAGCTGAGCTCTTTTGCAAATCTGCCTCTGATCGTGCATGCTGAGCTGTTCTGCAAATTCTGACTATCATTGCTCTGCATTCTTGTACTTCCTGGTTGTGAGCTGTGCTGGGAGCAAAACTATCAAAGCACCGCAAGGAAACCACCCCTGCATTCATCAGGAAGCACAGAAAATCTCAGGAGCCAAACCGTTCAGCCTCCTATTACTATTTGGGCAATGGTTGTACCTCTGGTACTGCTTTATCCTTATATGGATCAGAGCTGTGCAATGGCAGGTGCTATAAAAACCTCTAAAACAGAGACAATTCCGGCACTGAATAGTTTATAATCAAAACAGAAGACAAGGCAGAAAGTGTGTGCAACAGATGGACAGATCTGGCATAAGGAAACCATGGGGTAAGTGTTCTAGTGAGCGTCTCCAGCACAGTTTGCAGAGTAGAAAAGAGCAGTCAAGGATAAGCTTAGCTGCTTACCTTACCTGACCCCCTAAACCTTTTGAGATTTGCCCACAACAATTAATTATTCCTTTGACTGGCCAAGATGACTCACAGCTGCTCATGCCATCCCAAAGCTCAAGATCTAAGTAAATTTATTGAAATTAGTGGTGGCTCCATTCCAGGAAACTTGCATTTAGTTTTGACTCAAAGAAGCTCCGCACCCTTCCCACCTCTTGTTTCTCCCCACTTCTCTTCCAGCCCTCAGAAAATGTGAAGCTATACAGCTTCGATCTAATAGTGATTAAGACTCAGGAATGGGAGTCATGAGATCTGAGTCCTATTCTTGTCTCTAATACAGGGTGTTTTTCGGTGAGTCACTTCCCCTCTCTCTTCCTCAATATCCTTGTTTGTAAAATGGGGTTAACAATACTAATCCATCTCACTGAAAAGTTGTGAATTCATTAATATCTGTAAGCATTCAAGTAGCTGACATTCTGGAGACTTTCCTTGGCTTTAGTAGCTTTGTGCCTGGCACTGACCATGTACTTTCACAGTGCAAAGGAAGTTCGGGGTGTTAATTAATGGGACTGTTATGGATTGTTAGGGTTTTTACTTCTGAATTGACTTATACCTCCTTAATAATTAATATTGCCAGGAGGGCAGACAAGAGGGAAAGTAGATAAATGAAGTTAACCCAGTTCTCATTTGGGAAAGTGTTTGCCAGCTTCTTACAGAGCGACTTTACTCACTTTGGTGTTTACCGTTACAGTGCTGTCTGCGATTTCCTAGGCACTTTTCTTTTTAATATCACCCTTTGGTTTCAAGTATAGGCACATACTTGTGTCATTCCTAGACCTAGCTGTCGTCTCCATTTTGTAGGTGCTGATGCGGAGGCAGAAATAGGTGAAGTCACTCACCTAGCTCACTCACTGAGCGTCAGCTGTCTGTGGAATCCTCCCTGTGATGACATTCTTTCATTTCACAAAGACCATCACTGCTCTCATTTGATATTTTAGCCTTTTAGGAGAACTAAAAATTACCATTGCCGGACCTCAGTGAGTTGAAAATGGACATTTCAGATATTCAGATAACACTGTCCTTGAAGCCCTGATCTTGGTTCCTCCTTTGCGGGACACTAACCTACAGCTTTAAGAGCCCAGTTCAGACTTCTTCTACCTCCAGCAAAGTCTGTCCCAGTAAAAGCTGACACTGTATCCATTTCTAATTCCCTTAATTAGGCTTTTCCATATCGGGTCAGTGGGCTAGACAGCTTTGAAGTTTGCTTTATGTAATTGTACACAAGTCTTTTGAACAGAGAGCCTGCTGTTGGTGGGCTGGGAGGATTTGAGGATAGTTCAGTCAAGTGTCTGCCTAATCGCTCCACCTGTAGGAAGGTGGAGGAAAATCCTTTGGGGTTCTCAAAAGACTGAAACCCTTCATTTTTTCCAGGAAGAACTTGTGTCTATTGCACAGCTGGGCAGGCCTTTCTGTGTACTTCTCCTTTCCTCTGAATGATGCCACCCAGTAGCCACGACTGGCTAGTAGCTACAGCAGCTGCACCAACTGTCAGCTTGAGTGTATCCTCTTGATGGAGAGGTTGATAGACTACAAGGGCAGGAAGGAGAAACCTGCAGAGTCATCGCCTTCTACAGCAGCTGAAGCCACAACTGCCTGCAAGACACAGCAGAGTGGAGTGGGGGAGCTGACTTCCTGAAGCAACCCTGCCAAAACTTGGAGAGAAAGAAAAATCACAGGGAGGAAAGGCAGGCAGAGGAACTAGAACTGGTGGTTTGGGTCTCTCCCCAGCTCAAGAGAAACCATGGTGCTTTTCTTCTGACAGGGCCTCCCTGTGTAGAATTGTGGTCCTGAAACAGTAATATCTACAACCTGGGGTTTGAAGCTGCATGCAAGAAGAAATAGGAGGCACCCCTGACATAGCACAGTATGTGTGTGGTCCTTGTTGAAAAAGTGTATGAGACAAAAATAAGAAAGATAAGAAAACGAAACAGAACTTTGACTAGATCTTGCTGGGTTTACCATTCTTATTTCTAGACTTGTCATATACTAATAATTCTCATCTGTGTTTCATTTGTAAACTTGGGAATAGAGCTCCAGTACCACTTCATCAAGCAACAGAAGAGGGCTGTTCAAAGGGCTCCACATGCATGGCTGATTTTTTTTAGCTAGTGCAGTGAGACACACAGAGCCATGCTGCAGTAGTGTGCATTTGGCACTGCTTCTCTCACCTGATTACACCATCCTTCCCCTCTAGTGTGACTGGCACTGCTCAGCTTCCGTGCCTGAATTCATGGCTCCCACAAACTGGGCAAGTATCCAGCCCATTATTAGTTACCTTATGTCTATGTTCTTGAGATCAACTGCCCCACTCTTTCCTTATCTTTTCTCCTTTATCATATGTTATTTGGAAGGCAAACTTCACATCAAGGATCACGTCTATCTTACATTTGTTCATTGCATAAGAAACATTAATAATAGCAATATTATAATCAATTACAGCATCACAGTAACACATGAGTGAACGTTCCTTAAGATCCTATGTCAGCTTACTGAATTACAAACATACATATTTGGTACCTGAACTAAAGGACTCACGTACTTGCCAAGACTCAAAGCCAGATCACAGGTTCACATTTCTCTTTCTAACACTGCTGCTCATTCTAGACCTCCCAACAGAAGTGTAGGGTGGCCATTCTTTCCCTACACCTGGAGCTAGAGGTATTAGCAATTAGAAGAAATGCACACAAACAAAGAGAAGAGCTAGAACTTGGTTTAAAGGAGACACTGATTTTAAACAAGTTCTGAAGTGTGTATATTTAAAATGTTAAAGTTTGGCTTTGGGATGTCAGCATTTTGGGAATGTGGAAGGAGGGCATTTAGTTAATGCTTCATCCACTCATAAATAGAAGGCTCTGCATTCTGAAGGAATCTCAGAGAATTTCTACTAATATAAATTGCTATAGCTCTGTTGATTTGAAAGAGGGAGGAGACAAGAAGGATGTCCTGGCTGGGAGTAGGTTAATACCCCTGGGGTTGCTAGACTGATATACTATTCGCTGTTTTGCTGCAGATTTCTTGTGTGACCTTGGGCAAATCACTCTCCCTCTCAGTATCACAGTTTCCCATCTGTAAACTGGTGAGAGCAACAACCGCCCTGCCCCAGAGGGGTGTTTGGAGGATAAATATGTTAGAGGCTTGGAGCTGCTGGAGTACAATAGTGACAAGGTTCCGAAAAATACTGAAGACAGATAGAAGCTGACAATCAGGCAGACTGCTATTAGCAGCTGATTCATTCTCTCTGGTTAATGCATATTTTTAGCAAGCTGTTATTGACTAGACAGGCACACAAGTCTGTCAATTAACAATGTTATAATGAACTAAATCTCTACACCAGTAGTCTTTGCAGGGTGAATTCAGAACTCGCCAACCCTGTGGCACAACAACTGCACTACTAATAAAGGGTGAAGATTTTCCTATAAGTCAAGTGGAGATACCATGGGCTGTAGGAAGCAAGTGCCCAAGCATAACTGGCATTTCCACTGTGGGGTTCTGAGCAGCTTTGGTGTGCAGTACGCTGACAATTAAGAAGTCTTAGGTGGCCATGGATTTATAACAATGTGTTCATAAAACCTTGTCAAGGCACCATTTCAATACAACTCATGGCCAGACATTCCAGTGATTGGTGCTTAGAGCCCCTCTTGCAAGCTGCCCTGCAATACGATCAGGGAACACTGCTTAATTGTATTTCTTTTACAAAGTGATGAAATGTAAAACTCTGCTCCCGGCATGCTGGCTGGCACAGGAGTCTCAGCAAATATGTGATTCTCACACTGCAGCTGGACTCTAATGACATGAAAGGTGCTAATGCAATGCAACTGGAACCTTTAATTATCCTAGTGACTAATAGGAAATCTCTCAAAGGGTCTTGGAGAAAGAGCCTTATTCTTCACTGAGAGTTCCCTGAACTGTGCTTAGAAAAGGGGAGAGGCAAATGGCAAGTCTAAGGAGAGACCTGAGTCCCAAAGCTACAGTGTCTGGGAGAGGGTTTCTCTTTCCTTTGACAATTAGCTTGTCAGACATAGTAAGTAGAGAGAGGGAGAATAACACTAGGCCCATTACCGGCTTACACTAGTTGGTACCTAAACTTGTTCTACATCCTGCAGGTAACTGGATAAACCTGCTGATGAAACAAAAAGATTTGGATTGACTTCGAATGTGTTTGTGTTCAAGGAAGAGAAAGAGTGACAGACAGACAGCTGTCTCCCACTTGCTAATTGAATGGAGACTGTCAGATCTTAATGTACCTTGGGGATCACTTCTGTTTGATACAGAGCTTCAGACCCTGTTTCTTAATCTTTTTTTATCAAAAATCTTCTTTGCTGAACCATCCAAGATGAAAACCATGCAGGCCGCATTGCCTGGATTTTATGGAGCAAACAAAATGCACGTAGGGTTGGGTAGTCCATCATGTTACTCAGTACCATTGCTGCCTGGTTTTCAGACTGATGCATATTCAGACTTGTGTCACCATTAGCTACATCAATTTTTCTTCACTAATTATGGCAACCAAGAGTAGAAAGGGAACAAGGGCTAATATGGCTTATATGATATTACCTGGCAGCTCAGAGGTAGTAGTAGTCTGCAGACAGAAAAACTTTGTCTATGTCTTTATTCACCCTTTCTCTCAAGCCTTGACAAAACTTGGCAGTGCTAGATAATACAAGATCAGTTACAGGGATTTTAAGGACAGAATAAATCACTTTCCTGAAGAAATGAAAAAATCAATGCCATGATTCAAACCATGGAATTTAATCCAGTGATTTCTGCCCCAAATACTACAGAAGTTAGGAAGCTGTTGAACTGCTGAAGTAGCAGTGGTGGTGCTGAGAGGATTAAGGGTCAAGGCAGAGAGTTAGAAAACCAGACCAAGTCTTGCCTCTCGTGTCATGTTCCTGTGGCATGGCACATATGGTGCCTACAGCAATGCAGTGTGTGTGTGTGTGTGTGTATGACAGTGTGTGTGAGTGTACAAGAGTATGTGCATCTATGTGGGCATGTGTGTACTACTGCCCTCTACCAGATAGAATTACACCAGTTTCACAACTGTGCCATGCAAGGCGTGGCCTTGGATTTCTCAGGTGAAAATGCTGGTGCAATGACCTTAAGCTAAACCAAATCAAAATAAGAAATTCCCTACGAATTAAAAATCACCCATTACCAGCCAGTTCTAATCATGAGTCCCCAAAAATGCAGAAGAAGCTATATCAGTGCCTTTGAAGCATGTAAACGTATTTGTTGCTGCCACCATGCAAGCCCAGGCAGTCCCAAGTCTGTTACTTCTTTCTGTTCCTGCTTTTCTGGTTAAATGCACCTGGGAATATGTAATTGTTTATGTCATAAAACATTCATCATAAACAAACGGGATGGGCAAGCCAGCTGAGCGAATGCTTGGGAAATGAGTTAAAAAAACCTGGGATTGGTATAACTGGTAATGCACTTCTTGTGAGCAAGATGAAAGATGCATGTTTTATATGAAAGTATAAAGAGGGGACAGGCACTGTGTGTACCTGGAGAGAGAAAGCATTCCATGTGTAGCTGTGGCTTGGCAAAAGCATGGGCACTGTTGTTAGAAACACACAGAATAGATCACTGGCAGAGCAGAGGAGTGATGTGATAAGAAATTTAAAGGCCTATTTTAAATCTCTTACAGTGATCTCTGATTTACATCAGTGCAAACAAGGGCAGAGACATGGCCTAAGTCAGAGCTGTAGGCATTGTTCAAATGCCTCGGTTGTTTTGTTTTTGTTTTGTTTCCTATATAGATAAAAGATAAAGAAAGCATATATTCTTTGTTAAATAATGCTCACTACTAAGGGACTTTCCAGGTCTTAAAGCTGAGGCTGAAGAAGTTAGCTTACATGTGGAATTGCAGCTGATCCAAGAGCACAGAGAATAAACAGTACATCTACCTCCATCCCTTGAACAGTGTGAACTAGTTTTGTGGTTATTGTTCCCTTCGGTATTGCCTTATCTCTTGCCATGTTTACAGGATTCACCTTGTCTGCTGCCCTGAGCCTCCCTGCCAATCACAAAGCATCTGAAAGTACATAGAGAGGTTGGTTAGAGTGTGTGGTAGGTTGACCCTGGCTGGATGCCCACCAAAGCTGCTCTATCACTCCCCTCCTCAGCTGGACAGGGGAGAGAAAATATAACAAAAGGCTTGTGGGTCAAGATAAGGACAAGGGAAGATCACTCACCAATTACCATCATGGGCAAAACAGAATCAACTTGGGTTTAATTTATTGCCAATCAAATCAGAGTAGGATAATGAGAAATAAACCCAAATCTTAAAAACACCTTCCCCCCACCCCTCCCTTCTTCCCGGGCTCAACTTTACTCCCAATTTTCCCTCCCTCTTCACCCCCAGCAGCGCAGGGGGATGGGGTATGGAGGTTGGGGTCGGTTCATCACACGTTGTTTCTGCCACTCCTTCCTCCTCAGGGGGAGGACTCCTCACTCTTCCCCAGCTCCAGCATGGGGTCCCTCCCACGGGAGACAGTCCTTGATGAACTGCTCCAGCATGGGTCCCTTCCATGGGCTGCAGTCCTTCAGGAACAGACTGCTCCAGTGTGGGTCCCCAGCAAACCAGCTCCAGCGTGGGCTCCTCTCTCCATGGGTCTGCAGGTCCTTCCAGGAGCCTGCTCCAGTGTGGGCTTCCCATGGGGTTGCAGCCTCCTTCAGGCATCCACCTGCTCTGCCGTGGGGTCCTCCATGGGCTGCAGGTGGATTTCTGCTCCACCGTGGACCTCCATGGGCTGCAGGGGGACAGCCTGCCTCACCATGGTCTTCCCCACGGGCTGCAGGGGAATCTCTGCTCCGGTGCCTGGAGCACCTCCTCCCCTCCTTCTTCACTGACCTGGGGGTCTGCAGGGCTGTTTCTCTCACATGTTCTCACTCCTCTCTCCAGCTGCAGTTGTGGAGGTTTTTTCCCCCCTTCTTAAATCTGTTATCCCAGCAGTGCTACCACTGTCGCTGATGGGCTCAGCCTTGGCCAGTGGTGGGTCTGTCTTGGAGCCGGCTGGCATTGGCTCTGTTGGACATGGGGGAAGCTTCTAGCAGCTTCTCACAGAAGCCACCCCTGTAACCCCTCCACTATGAAAACCTTGCCACACAAACCCAATACAGAGTGCAACACTTGGAGTGGTGGCTGTCACATTGATAGTGCCAAACTAAGTGGAGAGGAGACAACAAATTTAAATGTCAGTGTGACTGTGTAGACATAAGAATTAAACAGACTTCTTGTTAGCGGTATGCTGAGCAGGGAGGCCATTAAACAGAGGGAGTATGTATATGGGAGAATCAGTAAGGTATCTGATACTCAATGTTGCTGTTTTTTTTTCAGCTACAGTCAAGTGCAGCATGATTAGATTTAGACCATTTCTTCTTTGTCATTCCATTAGCAAGCAATAAAGCACAATGAATGTGTATGAAAGAAAATAGATCTCAGATCTAAAGCACCCAATCATCTATGCAAAGCTAGACCCTTCCAGAGCAGATAAGAGTCTTCAGCCACTGCTTTGCTTTTTTTTTTTATTTCCTGACTGGATCAGAGACAACTATTATTATGGATGTTTAGTCTTTGCACTGTGATAGACTTGCCCGCTGGTGGCAGCCTATTCCAGACTGTTGGCCAATCCCAGTCTGTTATGATTCTGTCACACCTATCTTGGTCCCAAATGGATAGATGCACATACCAAGCCATAAACACATTTCTCAGCAATTAAGTGTCCTGGATAGGAAACAACCCAGTGGCAATATTACACGAACTTAAGTTGCCCAGGACGTGATCTAATTTTCTTCTTTGGCTGCTTGTCATTTTTTAATTGAACGGCAAGAAGTTTGTGTCATTGCTGTATGTTACAGTTGTGTAACAATGAAGAGGCCGCCAAATGGCTGGAAGTCAAGAAGCACACTGAGCCTAATCCTAGGAACTACAAAGCCAGTCAATTCAAATGATACTTGGTAACCCTAAGATAACTCTAAGAAGTTAAAAGTGAGAAACGTCTGCTAAGATAGAAGTATGTTCCTCTGCATAGTAAACAAAAGTGAAAAAACGTGACTTGCAAATATTTGCCTGTGTATCTCTCTCTATGCAGCTGAGCATGCTTCATTTTGTGTTTCTAACAAAGAACATTCTAAAACTAGCCTGAATCACTGCAGTATTGCTCTCGCACACCACTGCATTTTGATTTCTTTTGGATTGCAGCCTCTTGTACTTCTTGGTAGGTTCCTTAAACACCTAGCTATTGGACAGAAGTAATTAACTGAAAATCTCCACTTTCCTGGGAAAAAAGTCCTTCAAAGGCTGCTTAAGTGCTTAAAACCATGGCCTCAATGCTCTCCCAAGGTTGCAAAACTGAGAGGCAAATAAACAAAAAAACTTTAATTTGAACTGAAAATTATGATTTTTCCTCAGTCTCATGATTTTTGGTGAGCCTGACTCATGATTTTGAATGCTTAAGATTTGAAGTACCCCATGAGGTAGACACAACCTCTGCAGGACAGGTCCAAACAGCCCCTTAAAAATCATTTATTAGCTCTCCCTTCCTTTGTACTCCCTTTTGTTGGGTGCATTTAATTAATTAATTTTACATGTTCTTTCTGCCTGTCATTTTTAAAAAAATAGTTGTGGATTCAGGGCGCCAATAAAAAATTCTTTTATTTTAAAATTGAAAGATGAAAACCAGCATAATGAACTTGCCACTTCCTTAGAGTTCTGGTAACTTGGGTGTGATCTGATGGTACAGAATGATTCATGGGATAAAATTATAGACTTATGCAGGTGTGTACAAGAGCCTGGGTGGGGTGTAGGCAAACAGGGAATTTTATATGGCAATAAACATGGGCATGTGGTATAAAGAAGCTGAACTGCCTTAAAAAATCTTATTTTATTTTATTTTTATTTGATAAGGACAAATTGAATGACCTTTCTGGTCAAATATAAAGGCATTGCCTTCCTCTTCTGCCAGAGTCCAACAGAGATACCACTATATACCTCTGAGCAGGTGGAACCCTTGTCTGATTCTTAGCACCATGCAAAACCAATTGCAGCTCATGCCCAGATTCTGCTTATGCCTGAAGTCTGCCCTTATTGGAATTGGATGACATGGCAATATTTAAGCTCAGGTAAACCTTCATCTGAAGAGAGTGTTTTTGGGGCTTTCTCCTTGCACAGCCTTTAACACTGCATTCTGTCTCACAGATAGTCAGCCTTTTCAAGTTCTGTGACGGGAAGTGTAGGCCCCATCTGGTCTGGCTGGTGGACTAAGTGAAAAAGCTCTGCCCCTCTGAGCAGTGAGTTACAATCTCACACCTGATCATAGTGCCAGATACAGTGAAGGTCAGAAGGCCAAAGGTTGAGAAATCTGGCTTGCAAAGCAAACAGAAATGTTTCTGTTTGCAGACAGAAGTGCTGACTGTACATAGAGCCACAGGAACTTCCAAACCACAAGAATTGCCTCTCACTGCTTCCCTCTTCATCTTCTGCTCCTCCACCACCAAACTTTTCTCTTTCTTGCCACTGTTGGCCTGAAATTCTTCTTGCCTGAAGCCCCTGCTGTCTGAGACAGCCTACACATGTCTGCCTGAACACCTCTGCTGATTTCAGAGCTCATCAGAAGAAAGATTAAAAAAAAAAGAGAGACTAGCTTCTAAGCTGGTATCAAGTTATACAGTTCTACTGAAATCAGGGGAGTTAGGCAAATAAGAATTTTTGAAATATCAGGGATAGGTGTTTTGCTTTTTTTTTTCCTCATGCAGTTTCTACCTCCCTCTGTGGTTTGTTATCATTCAGCTCTACAAGGCTTTGTTTAACTCTAGGAAAGGCCACAGGAGTTGGAATTAGATCCAATTTTGTTTGCACAGGAGTGTGTGGCTAGGGCTGGGCCTTTGAAAAAGGGTGCATTATACACTCTGGAGGTTTTGGAAGATCATTGTAACTATTGCTTGCAGGTCAGACTGTACCAGGCTCTTTCTCCTCTTACAATATCTTACTCCACAGACAAGTCCTATTTGCCAGAGTAAAGGAGAAAGTAAGATACTTCTGAAAAAGGATAACTGTCACTTGTCCTAAGGCAGCTCTAAGAGAAGTGTGCTTTATGGGATGTATGGGGCTCTGGCCCATAGATGGTTCTTGCATAGGAACCATTATACCCCTGAATGCCAAGATTCCCCAGATCATGACTAAAGCTGTATGTTGCGCCTTGGGAGTTCACAGGCTCCTTAGCAAAGAGAGGACAGAAAACTGCTCCATTTTATACCAGCCAGGTGTAGTTTGGGGGCTTTTGACAAAGTCAGCATAGGTGGTAGGGTGCATTCACCTGCAGCAGCTGATCGGGTCTTCCTGATACCTGGACACCTTCTGCCCGCAGGAGAGATAGGGTGCTGAAGGACACCAGTAGTAATGTTTAGAAGTACAGATCTCTTGTCATCTTATTGCTACCAGCTCAGCATAAATCCAGCCTATTCAAGTAAGCAGTAAAGCCCACCCCAGACTGTCCAGAAAACAAAATCAGAATGCAGTACTTTCTCTGCATAAATAACTAGCAATTCCAGAGGAAATGGGTCCCAGATTTCCCTATGAATTGGGGCCTTAAGTTCTGACATAGGGAGCTATTCATGGAGGAAATTCTAATTGAGTCAGGTTGTGCTTTTTCCACAAATTGTTTACCCTCTGTCTGGGTCTTTACTGGATTCCTAAAGGGACCTGTGTTGCACCCAGGTGCTGTGGTGGTTAGGCAGATTTAGGTGAGCACTCTTTGCATGCAGAAGTCAAATACTAAGGATAAGAAACATGTCTATGGCCCATAAGAGGGACAGATCATATGGTCACCATCTGGGGCTCAGGGATGGCTCTGTGCACTGAAATAGCAGTTGCCGTGCCTTTCTGTGTTTCCACAACAGCAACCAAAGATGGTGACATGGAGGAAATTAATGCCAACTGCCCACTCATTTCCTGATTCTTTGTTATACATGCTCCAGTGTTTTTAAAAAGAGAGACTGCAACTTAAGGAATCTGGAGTCTCATCTCTGACAGGTATGGATTGAAGTGAGTGGAGTTATCCTGGTGTAATCCAGGTTAAAAGGAAGAAACAGGCCCTGTACTCTACGCTGAAATTCTCTCATGAAACGATTCCCAGAAATATCAAAGAATATTAAAGTTCTTTGGGAGCAGGGACTGTCTCATACTGTGTGTGAACAGTGTCCAACACAATGGGGCTTGCTCTTGGCAGAGACCTCTAGGAGCTACAGCAATACATGTAATAACATCTAACTACACCTTCAAGACATGGTGTAGGGAAGTACATTGTGTTAACTCAGTTGAGTGCCTGCCTAACCTGTGATTTAGAGGGGCCCCTCCCTCAGTGTTCAAAGGAGGAAATGAAATCTTCCCCAGGGAAGAACTATTCTGACCTTTCAGCAGCAGGGTCTATGTGTATCGGCTGCAAAGGAGGAGCAGGAACTGGGACACTTAGGATCAGTTCCCCAGTTTGGCTACCTGGCCTTTGGCAAGTCACTTAATTACTCTGTTTTA
The DNA here is from genome assembly GCF_947461875.1 of Haliaeetus albicilla. Classification (NCBI taxonomy): domain Eukaryota; kingdom Metazoa; phylum Chordata; class Aves; order Accipitriformes; family Accipitridae; genus Haliaeetus; species Haliaeetus albicilla. The sequence continues at coordinate 8,445,300 of NC_091491.1, forward strand.
CAATTGCTCAATTGTCATAATAATTCTTTTCTTTCCCATAGCAGGGTGGGGATAGACGGAAGGGAAGCAAATTCCTACATTTATGATTACAGAGTGCTTTAAGGTGCTCTGGTGAAAGGGCAAAGGGACAGTAATAGATCACATTCATCTTTGCTAGCTGATCCCTTAAAGCATTTACTTACAAGACTGAGGCTTGCTCACTGTCTTCAGTGGTAACTCTTTAAGGAAACAGTTGCTTAAGGTAACATTTTCCAAAGCATCCAAGTGAGTCTCCCAAATCCCTTTGAAAGTGAAGGAATCTCAGACATTACATTTCAAAAATGCACCTGAGCCCCTACCACATTTGAAAACATCTGCATCAGTTTTTTTCCCATGTGAAGAGTATGAAATTATAGAGCCATCAACTGACCCAAGGAATTTAACACTCATACTAGTAAAATCTAGAAAATTAATATCCCATAACTAGCATGTCACTAAGCAGAGAAGTTCTCCCTTTGTTTTACAGATTGTATCAAAACCCTCGGCAGACTTGCCTGATTCACTAGCCATGAAATCTTGGTCTCATCCTTTGATCTTTCTTCAGATACTACTTCATGTAAGAATAAGGCAGACTCCCTTGGCTTGGCTCCAGCAGGGAGAGACTAAGAGAGTTTCTGTGCTTCCCTGGCTAATTAGCCACTTGCAGGACCCCAGAGAGGTGTAATCCACAGTTTTCCTTCACTACATCCATTCCTGTAAAAGCCTGGATCCTGGTCTTTACTTCAACACTATGAATTGTGAGGCTGACAGAGATGTCTAATCTACAAATTAAAATAAACTTCTAGCAAGGCTCAGTTCTTGTATAAGAGTACTATTGAGATAGGTAAGCAGTGTCTGAGGAGGTTTGTAGATACTGAGGTATTAGATGCTGAGGAGGTACAAAGTATTAACTTCTTTCTTCCTCTCTTAATTGCACAGTCACTCCACAGGCTGCACATGGATGTCTCAGGAATGGAAGAGGGCAAGGCAGAGAAACTGTGGGAAAAGCTGCATTCCATACCCTGAACCTCCACAACGCAAAGTTTTTCCTGCCTCCCTCTAAGTTATTTTGCTTTCTTGCTGTATATCTAACTCCCAAGGAAAAGACCTTGCTGACTCAGCCTGAATCCTTTTCTGTTGAGTCACCTCCTTCAGCTTCCAAATTAAAAGGCCAATAACTGCCTGCATATGAAGATTTAGACAATTGCTGCCTTATAACCTCAGCATGAGCTGTATGTGAAATTTCTCCTGTTACATGTGAAAAGACAAGCTTAAGTGAGATTGTAGTTAGAAACAAAACTGTTGGATGAGCTGTTCTGCCCTCCCCACATGGAATCAGGGCTCCAGACATTCCAGTCCCCCAGTGCAAGATAAATGCTGCTGGAATGCTGCATTCTGAACCAATGACTGCTCAGGAAAGCTAAGATCTGATGCCTGATCCCAGCTGCAGTTAAGAGCAGGAATGTATCTAACATCAGGCAAAGGACAACCTGGCCCTCTCTGCCGTGAGCTCTTTGCATCTCACATCCTCCATCCAGTGGGTGCTTAACCCATTTGCCTTTCTCAGCTCCAAGTGCTAGAGCTACCCCAGTGCTGTGTAGTAGCCCAGCACAAACCTGCTCCCCACTAGCAGCATCTGCATCCTCCAGTTGCCCTACTGCGTAATCTAATAGTGCTTCCCCTTCCGAGGTCTCTGTCAACCCTCTGCTATGATCACTTCCTCCTGCTAAAGCCTGATTCCTCTTGCTTCTACTCTTGTCAGCCAAGATTTTTTATTCTCAGGGGACAGTGATGAAGGACATGAACCTCTTCATATAACCCCCTGAATGTCTTTTGCTGCTACCTTGCATTGGGGATGGCAATACTGCCATCTCCAACATGAAGTAGAAGGAAGGACGTGCTTAAGATAGCGAACAAAGAAGAGTTCCAGTTTGAGTTTGTATCTTAATTTCTTTCTGCCTCTGTTCCCCTGTCAAATCAAAATACATGTGGCATTTCTCTTCCTGCCCTTGGTGCTATGGAAACATGTAAGGGAGGCAGGGTGGTCTACTAGGATAAAGTCAGGGTGCAGCAAGCACCAGCTGCTCCCAAAGAGACAGGGAACTGAAGGGGATAATGTAGCTGCAAGGTCAGGGTCCTCACCAGCCAAGGGCCCTGTCCCACAACCCTCGAGTGGGGCAAGCAGGGCAGACCTAGGAGTGGTAGCCAGCTTCAACCAAGAGTGCACATCATCAGACAATTTTGTGGTGACGAGGCAGGTCTGACCTCAAGCCAAGAAGTCAATCCACAGGTCAGGATCAGGTCTAGTAAGGCTAACCAGGGTCAGACACAGCCCAGTGATCACCAGGTAGGTCCATAGTGATGAGATAGGTCTCAGGTCAAGCTAGGAAGCTAGTCAATGGGTCAAGATCAACAAGGTTCATGGTCAGGCACAGGCATGGCTGTGCATGAGCTGGAGGCAGGCGCTCCTAACAGCTTTGCTCATATGGTGACTGAAGACCCAGGACTGAGCTTAAGTGGGGCTCCTGGGCCCATGGGCAGAGGATGGAGGCTTCAGGTGAGCCTGCTTACAGCCATTAAGACTTACTAGTGCTCTTGGCGCCCTTATAGGCAGATACTATTTCTGGCTCTGCTACTGACTTCCAGGTGATCTTGAACAAATCCCCTCCCCTGTGTTTCTCCATCTTACCTGAGTTCCAGCTGGAAAGAAGACCAGTACTGTCGTCTTCTCTGAAGCTTCAGATTAGTAGAAAGAAGCAGTGAAGGTAGCATTATTTTTCAGCATGCTTGTAATTGCAAGATATGCACCTATTACAAGGACAGGAGTCACAGTATCTCCTCTACACAAGAATATTTTATTGTTCATGTGAGTAGATTCTCATATTTTCCTCTAACAAGCTTCTGAGTATTTCCGGCAGAATTCCTGCGAGATTAAACATCATATAAAATGTATTTGTCTCACACAAGATCTGACTTGCTTTTGAGCCATCAGCAATCATCCCAGCAATTGCTGGGATACAACTGTATTTTTTTTATTGTTATTACTATTTTCCCACTTTCTGTCCTGGATCTTGTAAGATACAAGTCCTATCACTAATTATGCTAACAAGGTCCTGAGGTTGATTTAGAGGCTCTGTTATAATGCCAGCCTCTCAGTTTACATCTCAAGTATCGGCATGTTTATTGTAGATGTCTGTTAAGAGAAGCTACTTTTTTGTGCTTGTATGGAGAGTGAGAGCAGGAGCCAGAGTTAGAGGACAGCAGTACAACATAATACACAGAAATGAGAAAAAGCAAATATTTTTGCTATGTCTGCATCTTTCTGACAAAAGGACTGACATTTCCATGGGGTGCAGAGATTTGCCTGTAGCTTCTTATAGACACATAACGTTTGGTTTCATACAGTCTTTCCCCAAATACAAAGCAGATAGATAGACTCAGGAAAGAATGAGGTCCGGCACCCTGTTTGGTGTGTTGATAACTTTCCAGAGCTGATGTGTGTATTAGTCACTCTTGCTGGTTCATCGCTGATCTGAAAGACAAAGGTTAAATAATTGCAAAAGCAAGGCTGATGTCATCATGGCGCCTGACTGAAGCTGGTAGTTGGGAACTGTTGAGAGAGATGTATTTGCTTTGCTTTTGCCCAGGAAAGGGGTCACACTGAGCAGTGGTTCTCAACCTTTTCTCAGACATACAGTCCAATGCACAATGTCTGGGTGGCTGAGTCACCCCCACCTTCCTGAACCACTCACCAACGAGCATCATGAAGAGGTGAACTGTAGACAACATGTCTTTCCTCTGCAGTCCTCTTTTTCTCTCTTTCTCCCTGTTCCTCCCAGTCTGAAGGGATCCTGGAGACTTTTAAAAGTCAGATGCATGCATGTACATTCACAAGGGCCTCCTTTATGCACTGTACCATGTGTGTATGCCCCGACATACAAGTCAGGATCTGTTTTGTTGTGTATATAAGTAGAGAAGTTTCTTGTACAGGCCTGTTTTACTGACCATATCATGTGTATATCATACATAAGCTGGGCATATATCATATAACCTTGTATATGTGTATGGGCCTTTTCTACTTACTGTTTAACACTGAGACTATGACTTGGCTCTGTATGAGACGTAAAAAATAAAGACAGACCCTGCCCTAAAGAGTTTGTACTCTAAATGTCAGACAGAGAAAAGACAGGATGCGCTGTGGCGAGGAAGATTTCTGATGTGTTTGTAATTTAAATAGGAAAAAAACTAAACTTGCTTCACAGGAAAAGAGCCTGTGCCTGTTTGTTTTTAAGAGGACTTTAGAAAAGAAAAAGTAACAGTTTTATGACAGTTTGCTAGGGGAGAGGTTTCTCTTAACACCTGCACGGAGGCTCAGGAGAAGGAAATGGGTGCACATGCCTGTGTGGTCTAGAGTATCTATGCCTATTGTTCCTCTGTTCTCTGAGTGAAATTCAGTTCTGGCTTCTAAGGGCACAACTTGTAGCTGACACCAGGACAGGCTTTATTGGCAGATGTGCCAATCCTTTTACTCCTTGAGCTCTTCCCTGTGGCTCTGTTGCGTTTGCCTGCCTCTGTGTCTAATCCCTATCTTGCGTTGTGTTTTATGCTTTTAATGAGAAGGGATAGACAGCAAAGCAAAACTTCCATGCTGTGATCATAGAAGAGGAGCTATTTATTTCTGTGTTTCATGTGATGCCACGAAAACAGTCAGCACTCTTACAGAAGAGCTCTGCAGTATCCACAGCACCTTTGCTGATGCCAGCTGACATTATGTAGCACATACCCCTTGCAGTGTTGTTCTGCATCATCATGGTGATGGGCAGGCTGTAGAAGCAGAAATTAGTGCAAGGGGCACATTTTGTTCTTTTTTGGGTGCACAGATTTTCAGGTCTAAAACTTCTTAAACTCTGACTAGGATTTGTCGACTTTTTTATTATACATGTACATATTTGTATTTTAAGAAAATGAAGTGCTGGGTGTGGGTATGTGCTAATACTAAAAAGGAAACATAACCATATGAAGCTTCCTAAAGCCTTATATTAAAATACCGGAAGCGTTTGACTCCAAAGCATTGGGTTGAAGAGGTATGTGGAAAAGGCTTGGTCCACCTTGCTGCTAAAGACAGAAACTTCTCATGGGTTTATTTGAAAGTGGTCAAGACCACAGAAGTAAGCAGGAAAGTTCTATGGGTCACAGCACCTTAATGAGAGACTGTCACAGCTAGAGAGCCCCTTGTGACTTTGTGGGGATATAATGCCACTCGGGGAGCTGTTTCAAGGTATTGGAGCCTGTTAGATATTTGAATTCCCTTAGTGATGTCTATCTTGTCAGCGGTAAACTTCAGGAGACAGTTAAACCCCAGATCCCACATTGTCCAAGCCGTCTTCATGCTGGCATTTTCTCTGGTTTTACTGCAGAGACAGACTCAGTTTCCCTGGCTTGAATTTATACCACATCTCTAGAGGAAGTGTGAACACAACTAGGCTAGTTTCTGTGGCTCTGTGAACTCAGAATTGAGCACAGTGTCTTGAACTGATGTGTGTATATAAGGACTCCAGACTGATCGTACTGCAAATTTAATAGTAATTACAGCAACAACACCCTTATCACCTGGATGGAAGTAAAAAATAATGCAGTGATAAAGCCCAAACACAAGGCACGTCTCCTGACCCTTTGGTACTGGCCATTTCCAGCTGTCTATAGCAAGCATGCTGATTTGGTCAGGTTATGGCAGGGAACACACAGCAGCTGGTGGGAACAGGCTGAATTGCCAATGGGAAGCTTATGGTTACAGTCCCTCTTCCAGCTGAGCTGTGATCTGCCCAGGACAGAGCAGTGATTACGGAGGTGGAACTAAAGCGTCCTTGCCTGTCTCCACTTTTAACCTGGCAGTCATACCTACTTTTTCACTCTCTGCTGATTACTGAGAATAACCAAAGTAGGCTTTGCAGCTAAGATTAGCTAGAACACAGTGCTGGTCTGACCACTGCCTCTCTTCTGCATCCAAAGCAGGATGATCACCAGTCTTGGAAATAACTACATGATTAAGGGAAAAATGCCCTTTTTGAAGGGGCAATTTAAAGAAATGTCATTTCCCTTAGCAAATCCTGTATTTTCTTCTCCTTACGTTCACATCTACTACCTTTGAATATACAATTCAGTCCTGTAACTTCAATCTGTTACTGAAAATAGTACCTATGACCAGTTTTGATACTTTTTCAATACATTTTTAAAGAAATTCATAAGACTCTTTACATGAATAACTGAAATTAACCTTCATTTGTGCCTTAATTTGAAGTTCAAACTTAACATAATCAATATTTTGTGGTCTTCTGCAATCTGTTCAAGTCTGTTTATCCAAGGAAGTTATTTGTTCCCCTTCTGCATTTGAGGTAGAAATGGACATAATTAATTCCACAAACTATAAGAAATTGAAAGAACTAGGACTCTGAAGATAGAGAAATATACCATGTCTAAATTCAACCTACGAAGTACATGCACACTCCACTTAATTTTTTTAGCGTATAATATATACGGTGTTTCTCAGCAAACCATCCCTATTCAGCTTTTTGTAAAATTTTAGCTCTTCAAAAATGACTGTAAAGCATGCTTCTCCCGCCCCACCTCCCCCAGTGAAAGTGATTGTATAAGGTGAAAATAGTCATATTTGCTGAAATCAGATATGAGAGCAGACATATACTACTGAATACAATGCATTGTTTTTGTCATGATGTGTTTTTGGATGAGCTACATTTATAACCAAGTAATTTGCTATCAATGTTTCATTGTAATTTACTCTCTAAAGAATTCATCATGTCATAAACTTCAGTAGGTACAAGATCAGTTCATTCTAATTTTAAGATTGTATCATAAGAAACATTTAGCACATTGTGAAATAAATTCAAGAAGCATTTAATCACTGCAAGTCTGTCATGCTCATCTTTGTCATCCTTAACAAACTTAAAAACTGCAACTGGGCAATTCTCAGCTAATGTAAAAAGTAACATCTAATAGCTTTCAACTGCAAGTCAGACAGATAATCATCTTGTGGGGACATGCCTCAACATTGCTGTGCATTGAAGGTTGACAAAATGATATAGCTTCCGTAATTCTGAAACTCTGGGCAGCGAAAGAGAAATGATTGAAAACTTTGGTTACACAACCCTCAAGATCAAATGATTATTTGATCAAACAGTTATTTATAAAATAATTTGCTGTGTTTTACAGAAGATGAGAATGCTTATTTTGCTTCCAGCTAATTGCCCAGCTCATTTTCCTGTAATTTATAGACAGTGATGCCTCCAAATGTTAACATTAGTCTTATTAGCTGAATGTGAATAACAAAACTCAGACTATTTGACTTTTTAAAATACTTCTTACATTTTCAGATATCATCCTACAGTTTCACTGATGCCCTGCAATAACAATAAAACAGATTTGTTTGTTACTGTACGGCTGAGAGGAAAATGACGATTAAGAACACTTCATTATGTCCGTGGTTTGGAAGTTTGTATGTGCAGAGTAATGCTAGTGCAAATCATCTAGAGTTATTCAAACTTATTTTTGTATGTTTAGTTGCTATTTTCTGTTTAAAATTAGTAATTAAAAATTTGAGAAAACAGAAGTTGTTTCTTATGAGTGAGTGGATGGAATTTGATCTCATATAAAGTGGGCAGAAGATGTAAAACAGTCTGCTTCAAATATAGTTCCAGTTAAGTCAGTCAGCAGCATCCCTGTGGGAGTGAATACCCACATTAAGTCTCTAGGTTGTTCTCAGTTCTCTGCCTCACTGTGGCAGAATCTCCAGGCAGTAAGCTCAGTGTAGGAGTTTACTCCATTCTCCTTCAGTTCTCCTGTGAAATTAGAACTAGGTTTTTGTGCTAAACTTGAATGCAATCATTTCCCTTCTGGTTTCCACCATATACTTCTGATTCCACCTTCTATAATGCTTTTCAAAGCTCAGAGCACACCAGCAATGCAATACAGAAAATCTTTTTATTGAGTAAGCGAGCAGCTGCTCTGCTCTAGAGCAAACTCTGTTTATATACTGCTAAGCTGGATAAAAATTTCTGAAAAGCTCTGGGAAGACCTTTACCTAGAAACTGCCCCACATCTGTTCACTTCTGTTTCAAGGTCTTGTGCTACACGTAGCACTGTAACTTAGTTTTGCTTTGAGCAGGAGTTTGAACAAGGGATCTTCAAGGTCCTTTCTAATCCAAGTGCTATGATTCTTTTCACTGATCTTCTGCAATAAAAATCATTAGTACCTGTACGTGGCTTAACAAAACTTTCTATCTCTGTAGTGGCTTAAAAGGGCTCTAGCTCAACAGAAAGTTGAATGCTCAGCTTAGATTCCTCATTTAGCTTTTTACTTCCCAAAGGCTGAAGATAAAATTGAAGCTGGGTATGCAAGACTTCTTCCACAGCAATGAGCTGGCCCAACAGCATCCCCTCTGGTTATCTGTGGAGAAGCTGGAAACAGGACCCAGAGGGAACTTCATTTGTTCTTTGGCTACTGGATTCGGGTTGCTGGACTGGTTTGATTTTGCTCAGACTTCTGATCTTTTGGGAAAACTGAATCTGGATAAACTCAGATGTACACTCAGGTGTAGCGTTATGTGTCATGCACATCTAATCAGATGCATAGTTTTATGTATTTTTTTTCACTTGCAGCTGGTAAAAATCAAAGAATAGTAAAAAGAAACTGCAAGCAGGCAGCTGTGTGAACCCAAAGTGTTTGAAATGGGGCAAACTGGATGTGGGGAGAGACATAAAATGGGGGCAAATGTGATAGTTTTCAAAGCTGTGCAAGAAAGGCAGAGAAACCCCTTGGGGACAGGGGTAAAGTCATCATCACATTAAGTGAATAGTCTGTTGTGATTGTTCTCTGATGTGAAATAGAGTGAAAAATGATGGGATTTTTTTCCTTTAATTTATTGGAAATGTGAATGACTCAGTCTTGCTTTAACTTATTTTCTATCTGCTTTATTTGGAGTGTGCTCTGAATAAACAGAGCTTTCTGTTTTCATACTCCTGTAGACTTTGCTTCTTGCCTCACTTTTTCTATCTTTTTTTCTTTTTTTGGAAAGTAGAGGTTTGGGTGAAAAGTAGCCATAACATTTCTGGTATCAGAAACATACTAAATTAATTCCTTTTAAGCCAGGGGTAATGAAACTCCAAAACTCTTCAGAGTCACTCAAAAAGCTCTGCTCATGAGAATTGTAGCCAAGCTTTTCTTCCCACACCCTCCTGGATGTTACCAGAAGGGCAAGCCTTGAACCCAAGAACTCTTCCAGCAGCAAACCCACCGTTCTCTCTTGCTAGCCTTCTGTCCTATTGCCCATCAAAGAGCATAGCTGTTTGCAAAGTAACATCTGAAACGACTTGATTTGTGAATAAGCAGCACATTGTGGTCAGCTGTGAGCCAGACTACAGCATTCATGAAAGATGAGGAAGGTGGGTGACTCACGTGGTTCAAACAGATGGAAGGCGACCTCTGGGCCAGCCCTTGCTGTCCAGTTAAATGTAATCTCAGAGCTGAACAAGCTGAATAACTCTAGCAAGTCTGTGTCCAGTTCTGATTTTTTGGGTAGAAATCAGATGACATGCAGCTTAAGGCTGAGTTTGTGTTTAATTAGGGGATTATCTCAAATCTGAAATGGAGCTGCTTTGAAGCGTGTGAACCAAAGCTAGATAAAGACTCCCACAAACCCCTGCAAACTGGAAATTTATAGGTTTCACCCTGTATTTATTTGCTGTGGCTCAGTTTGAGGTGAAAGGTACAGCTCAGCTGCCACAGCTGGACTCTTTTTCTGGTCCACATTTCTTTCTGTAGGCTGCTCTAATTTGTTTGTTGAGCAGATCATCTGAAATCAGATTGGCTGGAGCTGGAATCGCTCTGCTCTGCTCCCTTAGCAAATACAAGAGGTCTGAGAGGTGTCTGGCTGCATGTAATGAAATGAGCTGACTGGCACTTTAGCATTCCCCTGTGTAGGAGCGTCTTAGGAGTAAGACACTTAATTATTATTAACATTCTAATTGGCCTGTGCGAGTGCGGATGTCTGTGCGTGGCTGCGCTGCCTGGCTCGCCGTTGGTAGAGAAGCCACATCACATACTTCCCAAACTGGCTCCCTCTGAACCAAGCAGAGCCTGTATCTTCTAAAATTCCTATCTCAACCCTCAGCCGTTTCCAGTAGCAAAACCCCAAACAGACTAAATGTGAAGGGGAGAGGGAAAAAAAGTAACTATATTAAGGAAACATTAACAGGAAAAGAACATCTTGGTAAGGTCTGCAGATAAGAATGGTAAGAATTGTTCTCTCCAAGCAATGTCTGGAGTACAACTTGTTCTGTATGTTTTAGCCGCTGCTCTATGCCAGCATATAGGGAGGACATTAGCTCTTAATAGGAAACATTAGGTGTTTAAATCAAGAACATTTTTCCACAACGCGAAATTCTGTCAGGTGACTGCTGAAAGCCTTGGTTGAGGCTCTGCTCCCCGAAGTTACTTCTTGTTAGAGGCTTGCCACCTAGTGCTTTAATTCAGTACTGCTCTTCCCTGTCTTTTGCCCGTACTTAGTGCTGGAAAAGCCGATTTAAAAAAAAAAATTGTTTATTTAACGTAAGCAGCAGTTACTACATGCATTGACTGTTTGGCTCTTAGCTTTTGCAAAGAACAATATTTGCTCTGAGACAGCAGCAATACATGTTATTCCAGTGAAACGTGCTGCTTACACTGACAAACTACATCAGAACGGAGGGTTTATTGTAATAATGTCCTTTCACCCTGCTTTGGCAGCATGAAGCAGCCTAAAAATGAATGACTATAGTTTATAGCAGGGTGCTTGCCTTGGTGTGTAACTGCAAATGACAATCAGTTCTGCAGCGTACAAAGATTTTTTTGATGCATCCATGACTGTCTGGCAGAGAACAAACACTGTTCTTATAAACTCACACTTTGGAAAAACATAAGAAACTGGCAATTTAAAATAGCTTCCTTTGTGTTCAGACCATCTCTCTCAAAGACATAATCTGACCATTGAATATGGTCTGCATCAGTCCAGGCTCTGCTCATCATGTTTATTTGACAGGCAATAACCTTTTTATTGAACCCAGCACATTACACTGATGATCCACCCTTCAGCAAATATGATTGTAATAATCACTTGGTATTTATTTAACAGCCAATTGCTGTCTTCTGGGAAAGAGTCAATTTACATAGTTCCAAATTAAAATTAATACATTTTGTAATGGTTATTTAATAAAGGCCAATGTAGGGGAGTTGCCTACTGGTGAGAGGTGAGGATGGGAGACCAGGCATCCGTGTGTAATACTTGATTCTGCCACTGACTTGCTTAATGACCTTGGGCTAATCACTTAGCCGCTACATCCTTTTCTTTATTCCCTTGTAAAACTGGCATAATAGTAATCCAGTGCCACGAAGCTTAATTACTGTTTGTAAAGGATTTTGACCTCTCCAGCAAGGAACTGCATGAATTATACTATAGCTAGTCTGTTGACCCTGACTGAAGGAAATGTAATGCAGCTGTTTATCTACAGGAATGTCTAGTTAGAAATACGTTTTAGGCCAGTGAAGTGTCTTTCATTTAAGATAAAAGAACACCTTCTTCCTCCTACACTTTCCACCAAATGTCAGAGCTTCCTATTGCTTTTAAGTGCAAAGTCTAATTTTCTCTGAATATATGTATTCAGGAGCCTGGCCAACTCCCCTTGATATTGATTTCATTGGCCAATTGATGAGGCATGTAGGAATTTTTTTCTAATGCCTAGCTTGGGCTTTCCTCAATGTTGTAGTATCAGACTCTGACTCCTTGTCCTGCTTCTTTCCTCACCCACTCCCACACCTCCTTAGGAATATAAAGCACTTCAGAAATGGGACTAGGTTTGTAATAAGTTACTTTAATTGGATTTTTTTTTTTTTTTTTTTTTTGGTATTGGTATGCAGAGGTTATCTTTAAATGATTTACTGATGTACTGCCAAGCATTGCTCATTTAACCTCCTTCCTCCTCTCTTTGTATATGGATTCCTCTAACAATACTGGCAAACAATCTTTTAGAGAGTGTGCAACACATTTCTGCAATGAAAATCCCGAATGGAAAGCGAGAAGACACTGCCATTTCACAGATGTCATGTTCTAGTCTTGTAGGTTTTGGCACTTAGTCTCCAACGACCTTTGTGGGCACCCAGCACTTTGCAGGGTGGGGGGCTTAGCCACCCCCAATCCCAGGAAGATAAAGGGGAGCCTTTTTTAATTTCTCCTCTTTTTCTTTCTCCTTTATTTCTTTTTCTTCTTCTTTTTCTTCTTCTTTTTCTTCTTCTTTTTCTTCTTCTTTTTCTTCTTCTTTTTCTTCTTCTTTTTCTTCTTCTTTTTCTTCTTCTTTTTCTTCTTCTTTTTCTTCTTCTTTTTCTTCTTCTTTTTCTTTTTTTTTCCTCCCTGTGATCGTTGAGCCACTCCGACGTGAATTTATGTGTGTAATCATCTGTGTTGTAATTGGCAGCCTGGCATATGAGTCACTAACCAAATTAACTGAAGTTTCCTTTGGGGAAAAATGTAATCAGTTACTACACTCAGATACATTGCAACAAATTAACTCTTACTGTTTGTATGGGTTTAGACTTAGCTGGCTGATGGTTTCCTTCCCCCCCAAAAATGGGGGAGGGGGCCAATAAAAGAGAAGGGTTAAAAGCCCCAGGGGTGGAGGTATCCTGAAGCACCTTTCTCAATAGCTCCTGGAAAGTAATTTGCAATATTCTCTACCCTAAGAGTTAAAAAAATCACAAATAATATCCATCCATATTATGAAATTGACTTTAAAATCAGTAAGATGGAAAAATACATGTCTTGCTTGTTTGGGGCATTTAAGCCTTTAGTGCCCCACCATGTGAGCTTTTGTTTGCAGCCCAAATTATCAGGCCTCAACTTTCTGTGGGAAAGCAAGCTGAAATTTTCATATAATCACATGATTCAAGAAGCTGGGGCTTTAAGAAAAAAATCCACTATTGCAGAACTAAGAAGTAATTGGTCAGAGTTAGCAATACAGCACTTGATTATTTTTCTTCTGTACCAAAATCTGGTCAGAGCCCAAATCTAAGCAGCACTGTGGAAATAACTGATAATAATTTTTTGGTTTGCTGGCTGAATTGGAAAAGTAGTAAAAACTTTAAGTAAAATGAGAGCTGAAATGAAACATTTTCAAAATTTTTTTACTTAAAAAAATCAGATGCTTTATTTTAAAATGTCTTAATCACTGTGTTTCTTCCCCAAGTCTGGTAAATAGTTCCAGTTAAGCTTGATCCACAATCATCAGAAAATAAACTGTTCTACTAAACAGATCACAATGGCTGACCTGAGAGGTCCTAGTCTAGTGGGTGACTGAGACATTGGAAGACTCAAGACTTTTAAGTGGTAATTGCTGCTTAGTAGTCTCAGGGGCCCAGATATACGAACGTGTAGGTAGTCTCTTTAATTTTAACATCTGAAGCTTTGGTATCTGGGTTTTTTTGCCTTTTTATTGCCTGAGGAGCATAGGACTTCTTGCTGAAATGTTGGTAGATGGCAGCTGTGTTAACCAGTATGAAGTGATATGCAGTAATGAAACAAGAAAGGAGGTAAATGGTGACTGAGGGACCAAGAGAGCTTTCAGGAGGACATTGCAGCCTATGTCCTGGGAAGTTCAACCACTGCCTCCTGGACAATTAAGATTTTGTAGTGTCTTCTGTATAGGACTGAACTTGGACAGCTAGAGAAAAATTATGTATGGTGGCTAGTGGAAAAGAGAAGATGAAGTCTGTTTGAAGAAGATAACCATGATGGGCAAAATCTGTAATTCAGGCATAAACCCCCCATGCTGATCAGCGAATGCACTGCAACTGCTGGAGGTATAACCAGAAGATTAAAAATTTTGGCCCATTCTTGCTCCCACTGAAGCCAATCAGCTGGTGCAGTGCAGGTTAAGTTACAACATCTGCTTTTATTTTAACCTTAAACCGCCTTCAGAAAGACTCTCTGAAAAGGTGTGGGGTTTTTTCCTTTTTTTTTTTTTTTAATTCTTCTTCGTTGGTGCCCCTGCACAAATGTCAATACCACTGTGATTCTTTGGCATGACTCTGACTTCTCACTACACTAGTATTTCCTTTCTCTTTTATCTTTTCAATTTTTTTCTTCATATATTTATTTTAATAGCTAGAACAATCTATTTTTGCAGTTGGAAGAATGCAAAATTCAATTTATCTCACAGAACACCTAAAATTAATTCACGCAGAAAGGGGGGTGGTGGAAGATTTAGGTCCTGACTGTAAGCTTTTGACTGGAGTCATTTGTCATTTTGCTTCACGGATTGGAGCAATGAAGGTTTTATAGTGTGAGCCCTTAGAGTGACAGAGCTGCGTGTGATTTCACACTGCTGTGTCAGGGTTTCCTTTTCCAGGCCTTCCATAAGCAGCCTATACAAATTCATATCTGTTTGAGACTGGTGGAGAGTGGAGTTGGATTGGACATGGTCCTACTGTCTTCTTTTATACTCTGTGAAATTAGCTCTTCTGTGCTGATGAGGACAAAGTATCTGGATCACTTGTGGTCTGCCAGTGGTTGTATGTGGATACAGATGTCGTGCACGTAGAACATTCATGTGAACTTCTTGGTGGTCTAATTTGGTTCTGTAAGATGGTCACTGAAATATTAGTGCTGCAGAAATCAGAGAAAATAGCTACCTGGAGGAGTGTTTGATGCTGGATTTTGATGAAGCCAAACTGGGGATACATTCCAGTCTTTGAAGGTACTGTCTGGGATCACATGCCTGAATAATCCTTCGAAGGAATTGGGTTGCTCACTGCCTCCTGCTGATCAGCTGCATTTTCAACTGGTGGAATCAGTTTGCTGTGGCAAAGTGGTACTGGGGCAAAGAAACAACTGTAATGGAGTCTGTGGGGTGTGGCTTTAGTGATGAGGTGGAAACGCAGAGCTGGGCATATCTTCATGGTAGGTGCTACCAGAAATCCTCTTCGGCAGAAGACTTGGAAGGACCAGGTATCAAGGTCTAGTTGCCTATTTCAGCCGAACCAGAACTTCCCTCACATGCCTTCTCAATGGAAAATGAAATGTGGAGAGCAGTGAAGGCTCTGATGGTGGGGATGCTTTGCGCCTGCTGAAGGAGTGGGGGGGAGCTGAGTGTGCAGGTTCCTGATCCTTCCAGTCAGTTTCCACAAGTCCCTGCTTGTCAACACCCCCTTTCCCAAGGTTATTTATCTTCCTGTCTGTTGCTGAGAGCTCTTGGATCCAAACGAACTGAATTAGTTCACACCTGCCATATAAACCAGTAATACTGTAATAAGTGAGTGGGCTTCACTACTGAAAGCTATGTGTTTCAGGTGGGATGCGAATCTGTGCTCTTCTCTGTCAGGGAAGGAGAAAGCAGGGTAGCAGGGCTGGGTCAGGCCTACCTCCTGCCATGCTTTGCAGAGTCAGTGGGAGCTCTAGAGTGACTTTGGAGACACCCTTCTTCCTTGTCCCTTCACAAAGGGAGCAGTGATGGCAGAGGAGGCAGAACAGCAGTCAGGTTTGCCTCATAACATCCCTCTAATGCATCTCCTTACTCTAACAGTGACTGATGGCTTGGCCCCCACCACATCACTGTAAAACGAAGGAGCACCGACACCCTCTCACTTCAACTCAATGCAGTGAAGGGAGTGGAGGAAGAGCTAGGAAGCAACAAGGAGATGCTTGGGAAATGCTTCCTTACTAACACAGCCTCTGTTGTGTTGCAATTTTCAGCCTGGTCTTGGTGTTTGCTTGTCAGGAAGCGTGTGATGCCCTGGAGTGTCGAGGGGAGAGGAATATGCCATTTGACCTTGCCCAAAGTGGCTGCAGTAGCCCTGGTTCCTCAGCCTTTCATTGTTACTGCATTATTAGTATTATGCCAGAGCTGCAGAAAGATCTTTGAAACATGCATTATAATCGATGCAAGGCAAAATTTGCACTTGGAGTGGTATAAATAGTGCATAAATATCCTTCTTGCTGTCTGCACTGAGGTGAGCCTTGTCTCCAGAGCTTCCACTGTTTTTATTGCTTTTTTTTTTTCCCCCTTCACAATACTGAATTGACTGACTTTATCTTGGCACTTTCTGTGTCTTGCCAAAAGAACAAACTCAAAATAGCTTTCTGGGGTGCATTTTGGATGTTTTTTCTGTGCCACTGAAAGAAGAGATGGTTCTTTTAAAGAATGCAATTTATTTTACCCACTTTCATCCTGAATTTATACATGGGCCATTAGCTGCCAGCTGAGTGGTAAACACATAAATGGTGGTGGTACTGCCTACATCTCAGATCCACTTTCTCCCCTCCAAAAGCTTTTCCCTTCTCCCTAGCTGTGGTTATGAGCTAGAAAAACTCACTTAACCCTTTTTCACCAGCAGAATTAACTTCCATTAATGTTACGAGTGCTTCAGGCAAAAGAGCATTAGTCTGTTACACCTCCTCTGAGATGCCTTCTCTATGGTGTTGAACAGGGTGAATGACAAAGCAGTCATTTAAAAACCTGTTTGAAGATCATTTACCAAGAAAGGAGAGTTTTGTAGCTAAGTTTTTTGGGAAGTGAAAAGTCTCAATTCAGTTCCCAGCTCTTTATGAGTCTTTTGGCATGAACCTGGAATATGCAATCTCTGGTTTTCCTGACCTTCATCTTTTCTGTACCAACTTTTTCCTCTGGAGAAGGCTATCGATGAGCTATGTGGGGGGCAAGGCAGTGGAAAATGTAGTCCTTTATCTCCCTGAGCTCTAACTCTTTTTGTATGAAATGGGAGATAATACTACTTCCTTGTTGTGCATTTTCTGCCCTTTATTTAGAGTGGGAGACCTGATCTCAAACAGGGACATAAAGTATAATACAAATATAAAATGTAAATTAATTTCAGTGTTTTATAATCCATTGTCCATGTAATTTCAGGTTAACTAGTACTGGGGAAGTGACTACAATCTCATACTGCACCTTTGTAGGTCATGTTTATATGCAGGTCTCATTGAATTTCTGCATAGTTATGAGATCTTGAGGAATAGCCAGAGCCCATTTTACTTAGTAATGGAGTAGGTTGTGAATAGGTCGGTTGTTGAAGCATTTATTGTTTTTCAACTTAAGTTACGGTTTCATATAAATAATATATGTAGCTAGTCAATGCTTGGGAAATGCATTCTTTTCCTTGTGAAATATTTATGGACGTCAGTGCCTACTAAGTACCCAGTCAATTTTGAGAATACAACTCTAGTAAGAAGGCTTGGTTCCCTTTAAAGTCTTGGCCAGAGATTGACAAGGTGGGACAGACCTGTTAGCTGAAAGACACTGGAAATCTGCCATTTTATGTATCGATTTCCCCTGTCCTTCCCCCCTGTGTGAGGGGTCTGTCCATCTGCCTTCAGGATTTTGGAAATGGATTTTATGTTGGTGAAAGTTTCTGTTCTGACAGAAAAGACAATGGAATCCCCTACATCAGTAGGGTACAGGTACAGTATGAACTGGTAAAAAGGTAATTCATACTGCAATTGAAATCTTTTGGTATTTTCAAATGTCAATCAAATAATCAAAATTTTCTGAATATTTTCTATAACAAATTATAACCTCCAAAATGCTGTCACTATTCATATGTGGTGCAATTTTGCCCAGTGTAGAATTCCCATATGTGGCTTCTGTGTTTCTCAAGTCTTCAGGGTGGAAATGAGAATTAGTCCAGATATGGGTTGACTGATAGGATAATCCAATGAGACATGCATACCAGGGGTCATCTGAGACTCCCTTTGACTTTACTAGCCTGGTAAGAGATATTCCTATGTAAGAACTGCTGTGATTTAAGACAAAGAAACAATACGCTCATTCTTTACCTCAGATAATATTTCAGTCTTCAGATTCAGTGTTGGAAATTGTATGCTTTTTGACACAGGGCTCTGTCCTGCTCTTTGACTGGATGACAAGACTTTGTAATGAATGAGACTTCAAAGAAGTGGACACCTGAATTTTTTTTTTTTTTTTTTTTTTTTAAGAAATCAGCATGTCAGTTCCTGAACTTGAAACAGGCACTTGGGGCACAGTGGTGGGTGAGCACTTTGAAGTATCAAGGTTTTACATAGGCAACCAGACAGGAGCACAGATGGCTGAAAATCATCTATGATGAAGTTCAATCCTGAAAAACCCACCCTGAATTCAAGAATTTGCAAATCGGTTTGAACCGACTCAAGTAATCCTAATAATTTAAATAATTTTTTTTTTTTGGTCCAGTTCTGACTCCTACAGTCTGCAAAGAGACAGCACTTGCACAGACCAATGAAAAGCTGCCTTTGTAATGCTTATTTCAGTTTCCTTCTCTGGTGGCCTGTGAATAGATGGTTTTCATTTTTTTTTTTTTTTTTTTTTTCTTAATAAACAACCCTCACATCTGTCTGAAACTCATACCATTAAAGCCTTAAAGCAGCAATCTAAAATAGTGTATTTTTTTCCCTCACCTACATGTCAAATCATAAACATCAGCTTTAGTAATAAATATTTCTATTTTATATGTATATTTTTATGCCTTTATCCCAGTTGTATTTTCAAGGCTAAGGGCTTCAGTGCGAGATTCTTGCTGCATGTTTAACAAACAAATAGTGAAAAATAAGATATGCTGATGTCGAGATTATTATACATAAATCATTGAAAAATGCTCTTTTTTAGAGAAGGGAATCGGAAAAGGAGTCATTGACCTGAATAAAAGAAGCTCAGCTATACTCCAGAGAATTTGCCATTTTCGATACATGTTAGTGCCTGCTAACAATTGTAATTTATTAATCCTGTTCTCTCTTCTTTTCCTCTCTACTTGCACATTTGCTTTTTATTGTAAGCAAGAATTGTATTTATTTTCTAAGAGTGTAAATTGATCTTGTGGTCACTGATAACCACTAAAAGCTACTTGATAGTCAAAACAATCTCTCAAAAGACCCATAACCAAAGTAGGTAGGAAAGGCCTCCTCACTAGATCATTCAATTTTAATATTTCTAAGAAAAAAAAGCAGTATTTGCATCCTGAAACAGAGCCAAGGATATTCTGGACTGATTTGCAGGTCATAACTCTCCTCATGGTCTGTTTGGAAACAGAAGCTCCCTGCCTAGTGCAAATTGATGTAGCTCTGCTGCTCCAAATGAAATACAGTTAGCTATGCTGATAGACTCCAGGATATAGAGTGGTGATAGGATTTTTCATAATCTCTGGAAAACCAGGATGTCTATTTTTCTATTTAAATGAGCTGAACTCTTGGAAATTGTGTTTCTCATGCAGAGAAACTAGAAGCAGTTTAGAGAGCACAGGTACCTTACTATATGCTATCTTATTTTTATTTACATCTCGAGCATATCTGTTGTATAGAGGCTTTACTTGTTAAAGAACTATCAGGCCCCTGCTTCCATCCTTGGCAACCCAAAGTTTCCATCTACATTCAGTGTTTGCCCAACATGTATTCATATCCATGTACAGATATATGTGCATGCCTACCTGCATTAACAGGTGTGATTGCCTTTTTCCTCATGTTTCTGTTTTCCAAATGAAGATGTAATAGTAGAGTATTTTATACCCCCAGCACTAAATTCTGCAAAGGAAGAGGCAAGAAATGAAACATAATCCAGGGTTAGGTAATCTTACCTCGGTAAATATCCAGTTCTAATTTGTAATCACCAGATGTCTGTCTGAAGCATGAGTTTTCTCTCTCCCAATACTTCTTCCAGTTACCTGTAAAATTGCCTAGCTTCACTTTGAATTGAGCTGTAGTCTCAGCACTGTATTTTGTTTTATTTAACAAATGTTGACTTTTTTTACGACACCTGTTTTCTTCTTTTGTCAGTCTACTCAGAATTTGTCTAAGGAGTTTTTTTTGTGCATCTTCCCTGTGGTAAGTTGCAAATTTACTGACAGAAGTAATTGAGTACTTAACCAATCATTAGTGCTTGAGTTTGCCCTTCAGCGGCAGCCATTCTGTTTCTAAAGGTAGACTGTGATGTGCCTGCTGTCTGTATTCAAGTTTTAAATCTTACTCAGATTCAGTAGGTGCTGTGCATAGCTTAGCTCTTGTCAAGTCTGGAAATGATTTTTTTTCCCCATTATGTTGGTAAGATGAGGTGCTTACTTTCTAGAATACTTATTTCCACCCCCTCCTTTTCAGTGCCTTTGAAAAATATTATTGGGGGAAAAAAAGATAGGAAATAAACCAGCATGCAAAGAGAAATAACCAAGAAATATGTGGTATATTTGTGCCATTCATTTTAGTAAACTCTTAATGTGGACACGAGAGTATCTGACTTTATAGATGAATTTCTGTATTCTTAGCATTTATTGAATCAGCAATGTACCCATCCATTATGTAATACTAGCAGCTGGTCAGTCTTTCATGTGATGTACAGTTTCCTTTTCTTCTGGTAATAATGATAGAATAATACTATTATTCTTCAGCACCTTTCAGCTAATATTCCTTTAGATTGTCATCCCGCTACCAATTACTTATATGTAAAGGCAGATCCTAATTTAGAAGGAGAATTAGCTTTGAGTAAAGCATTAGTTTATACTGATAGAGTTGGAAAAGAGCTTCTTTCCAAATGGAAACTGTTGGGCAGGTTAAAGAAACAATTGTCAGTATCATTTCTCCTATGTGCCTGAGCAGTTTCAGAAAGAGGGTTCTAATTATTGGCCTCAGCCAAAAAGAGGGATATAAAAGTCTGTGTTTCACAATCCTTCTTTACATCATAGGTACCTCTCTGGCCCTCTGAGAAAAACTGTCACTGCCTCCCTCAATACTAGGAGGTCCCAGTATTATTTAGCACATTTGCCGATTATGCCTTCCTTTTTCTCCCTTCTTTTACTTCTTTCTGAATTTATTTACTATATGTTTGGGGAAAATTTGACACTATCAAAAATGGGGTGCCGGTGATTGTAAACCTTTCCTGATGACAGGTCACTTATTTTCACTCACCTGATACATCCCACATTGTTTTGCAATAATTAAGACCATAGTAAGGAACAGTCAGTAGCTGAAGGGAGTGGAAACCAGTTCTCCAGTAGCTACAGAGCTGTAGAAGAGATCATCTGATTCTAGCTATGCAAGGATCTTGCATAATTCCTGCGACTTTCTCTCTGAGACTAGGAAAAGAAAAATCAGATGTTAAGAAACAGTAACGTACAGAAGGCAAAACAGCAGACCACTGACCTTTCCAATGTGGTCTCATGCCATGCTTCTCTAAATGATGTTTTATTGTAAAGAACACATCTTTTATTTCTATTAAACAAACAAACAAACCCAACAACACACTTTGGGGAATTGTCAAAGAATTTGGGGTCTGATTCACAGCCTATTGAGTTAATAGAAAATGCTTCTTGTTATTGGTCACTTTTTTAGAAATGGTTGCAATGGAAAACTTTAAGTTGGGCAGATGTTAAACGTCTGGTATCAGACCAAGGGCTCCCTTCTACAAAATGCTGAGTAAAGCTGGCTAAAAAGCAAAACATCTGTTTTAGGAAAAATGTGGATGTCTTAGAATTTTTCTCTCATCAAACTAAAAATCAGACTGCTTGTTAAAGAGAGAGCAAGTGAGCAGAACAGAGGTTCAGCTCACAGTATGCCAAAGCCTGGTTCTGAGGGTATTCCTATAAGATGTAAGAGACCAGGGTTCTTATTTATTGTCTACAATACCTCCTTGACTAGTATCAATTTGTTAAGTACAATTGCTCTTCTTGGATTGGGTGTGACTTCATGAAAGTCCCCTTCCTTGGGGCAGAGGAGAGATGATGACCCAGAGGTTGGAGTATTTGCAATGACTGTGGGAAGACTATGTCAAATCCTTGCTCTGCTTTATTTGGAGCCAACTCAATCTTTCTTCTATCACATGGTATAAATCCACATCACCAGGGAATGTGCTAACCACTGGGCTGCTGGCTGTGCTGGGATCCTTTCCCAATCAGGTTTTGTCCATCAGTCTCAAGCTGGCTGGAGGATTCTTCCCAGCAAGCAGTTTGTTGAAACTGATGTGTTTCCCATAACAAAAATTCAGTTTTGAGAGATCAGCAATTTTCTGTGTGTTGTCGTCCCCCCCCCCCCCCAAAAAAAAAGTCTTGTTGGAAAATTCCTGACTAGCACCAGTGCTGAGCACTGATGAGGTCAATTGACCACTTGCATCCTTCCAAAATTTATGTCTTTTTATTTCAAAACAGTTAGACAGCTGGTCTTCTGGGCAGGAAATTGCAAAAAACCCAAGGCTGCATTTAAACAGTGCATTCAACTGCAACTTGCACTGGGTGCAATTTTGAAATAATCTTTATATAGAAGATGTTGTTTCAACTACCTATTGAACACATTGAACATCCCACATGCCTAAGCTTCTTGCTTTGCACAAAACATAAAATTTATCTCTTAAATACCAGAGCCAATACCATAAGAAAGAGATCTGGAAAATGAAACTTCAGTAATATAACCCTTAAGCACATCCCAAAGGGACTTCCACTGTAAGATGAAGACTAACTGGGAATGTGTACGTTGAGAAGGGAGGGGAAGAAGAGATAAGGGGGTCAGAGACGTCTAAACAGCTCTTGCATGTGTTGTTCCTAGCAGAAAGACAAAGAATGCTAAACAAAGATGTTATTGGCATTAGAAATGTAACCACTATAGGCAGCATGTATGTGGGGCAGCTTTCCTAGTCAGCAGATTACTATTTATATTCCTACCTCTGCTGTTGGTCTATTGAAGCGTTCTCCAACAAATAACTTTCCCCTTTGTGCTCCTGTTTCCCGAGCTGTAAAGTGGTGTCAATGACATTTGTTGCCTTTGTAAAGCACTCTGAGATCTGTGGGCAAAGGGGATGTGTTAGGCTTGTTACTAGTTCAGAAAGGGAAAAAGCTGTAAAGCTGAAGTTTGAAGTCTTCCTTATCTTTCTATGTCTCTTTCCTCTTAGGGATTTTTTTTTCTTTTGGGAAGAAATTAGTGATTGCGAACTAGTGAACTTAGAAGTGGCCAACAGTCTTGATCTCTGAGCCAAGAATCAAACCTTCCTGTAGCTTAGTTGTAGGATGCAGATTATGTGCATTGAAGGTGTATGCAGGTATTTGGAAAGTAATTTACAGGTGACAGATGGTAATGATCCTCTGGGTGTCCCATTGCAAAATGTGTTGAGCTAGATGGAAAGCTGGGTCAGAGGCAAGCCAGTGATCCCAACCTGAGAGTAAGCATCTTTACCTAGTTGGAATTCAGATCAGTCAGCAGCGCTGTGCCAGAATCGTCCTATTGCTGGTCACAATTTATCCTGGCATGAGGGCTGTCTTGAGCTACATCTCAACTCCATGTACTTTAAAGCCTCAGGCTGGCCAGTCATGGGCACATACTTACACTACTCCCTCCTTCAGGTTATTATTGCTTGTGCTTGTTTACATTGTCATAACTCTTAACTACCCCAGTATGCAGTGACTATCCTCAGAATCTTCTAGTATGCATAGACCAGGCAGGCACAAAAAAGTAATGTCTTTTGCTCATGAGTAAAACAAGACTGAAGCAAAGATAATGTTCGTTAAATCGAAATCATATAATATTTTTAAAAAAACATTGCAATGTTCCTATTTTCTATACATGAATTGCCTGCATTTAGGTCACAATAAAAAAATGTTTTAATGCCTTTGAGCCCTTATAACCTATTGCCATGGGCCTCAGAAGCAATCAATAATAAAGCCAAAGCAGCTGTATTTAGAGATTTTGTTCTGCCATTTGATTCCTGAGCAGATTTTTCATCACCAAGATAGAGAATGGAACAAATGACTGTTCAAGAAAGCTTGTTACAGAATGAGATCCCATACTCCAGTCCCACAGCTTATTGTCCACATGGAAATGCAGCTGAGAAATCCAGCATTGCTTTATCAGCAAAGTTACAAATATTTACTGAGGAACAGAAGTCAAATGCGAAAGACTGTCTAATCCAAGCTATGTATGCTTATAACTGCCCTAAGCATGAAAAGAACTGTTTTTTCTCAATTTTTCTTGCTATATGGGTGGTCTCCAATGTTATCCATAAATAATCTTTTTTTTCCCCCCACTTTGTGCAGGATAAAGAGGATAATAACCGTACCAGCTTCACCAACCCATGGAGAGAACAGCTGAAGAGAGCATGTGAAATTGCTGTGATGAATAGCAGAAGAGGGGAAGGCTTCTTGCAGTGAGAGAGATCTAAGCGGCAGTTCAGGCCAGGAGGCAAACTGAGAAAAAACTTTTTTGGATTTAACCAGGTATTTTGCTAG
This sequence comes from Haliaeetus albicilla, assembly GCF_947461875.1. Lineage (NCBI taxonomy): Eukaryota > Metazoa > Chordata > Aves > Accipitriformes > Accipitridae > Haliaeetus > Haliaeetus albicilla. The sequence continues at coordinate 8,469,616 of NC_091491.1, forward strand.
GATCATATTAGGAGTGGTGTATGGTATTATAGAACAGAAACCTAACAGGTTCTTCATGCAAAAGAAAACCAAAGAAAAATGAAAGCAGTAAAATATGTGATTCAAACCTTATCTAAATTAAGGAAGGAAAACTGAAGTGCTATTCCAAAGAAAGAGCACTCTCTTTGAACTCAATCAAAGAAAAGAGAGTCTAAAAAATTAATCTGCAGCTTAACATGGGCACAGCAATGAGAAGTTTACCTTGAAAAATCAATTGCAATTGCTGGAATAGTTTCTCTCTAGGTGTATCATAGTATCTAAGATTCCAACCAGTATTATAGTCTGGAATGCCAGGCACTGTCCGCTACGCCAGCACTGCCTGCTGTCACCATTTCCGGATTCAGTCTACTCAAAGACTCATGAAAAAAACAGCTCAAAAGAGGTCAGTCTTCTGACCATCATGCAGCAGACTAGTGCTGCAGATCTAATACACAGCACTCTTTTCTAAGTTCCTAGTGGCTCTGAATCTTCCTTCCTTCTAAAGACAGTATGAGGATAGCTTCATTAAGGTCACAGGAGCTAGGCTATTGTGAAACTGTCTCGAGAGAGAAGAGAACCTTCCTCTTCTTTAGAGACACTAAAAGAGAAAGTAATGTGTCCCTTTCTATTAAAAATGTGTCTTGCCAAGGAGGAGCAAGGCTTGAAACCAGTATGTTTCAAAGATATTAGCCCCACTGTGCTCATAGTTAACTGTTTCAGCTCAGTGTGCAGTGATGGGTAGCAATGGTGGTGGCGGAGTACTTCTTGGGAGCTTGAAAAGCAGTGACCTAGAAGCCTCTATTCCAGAGGCAAGATGTGTCAAAGACATCGACCAAATTCATAATGTATATGTAGGATATATGCAAACCACATCTATAGCATCCTGGCGTCCCCACTGCCTTTAGTAGCTGCTAAAGAATCCAGATAGCTCAAACCAAGGAGGTATAAGTTGATTGACCCCTTTAGCTCCAGGTGCCTTTAAACTATTGGTAGGAGGACTTGCTAAGCTTTAATCTGAATCTGTCCAGTCAACACACTTACTTATCTTGTGAAGACCTCAGGCTGGTTTGACTATTTGCTACCAGGAGCAATCCAAATGTTAAAGATCAGCACATTAGATTAATATTAACAGAATTTCAGGCCAACAGTTCAGCAGTAAAATGCTGCCATGTGTTGAGATTTTTTTCCTGATCTATAGCTGTCAGTGGTGTGAGTTTATGTAGTGGCCCTCTTCTCCATTTCACTAATGACAGCTGTAAACCTCCTCTATCAACAAGCTGGCTTAAACTATGACATATTTGACTGCCTGTCTCTCTGTACACTTAGCAATCTCTTCCTTCTTCTTAGAGTGTTTTGGAAGCTCACATACATCATGGTGGGACACTGAATCTATTGGTGGCTTAGTGATGAACAGATGTCAGGAAAAAAATGGCAGCAGGAGAAAGTCTGAAAAAAGTATTCTTTTATGAGGGCCTTCCACCTAGCAGAGGCGTTGGTAAAATGCAGGAGAGTTTTCTTCAGGTTGTTCAATGGCAATTAGTCTGATGTTGTTTAGGTCATTATTGAACTGTGTTTCCTCAGGCAATAAACATGGGAAGTTACTTTTCCACCAGAGTGTTGGTGGAGCTTGTGTACATGACAGTGTGACAAATCCTGGACTAGCATTTAGGTACATTGAATCCACAATGTTGACTCCCTCTCCCCCTGAGGCGGGCCTAAGACTTCTGGGTAAGTATGTTATCAGAAGAGGTGTATGTATACCATTCACAAAAATAATTAGGCATTTCAGAAGACACTTGATTTTTTTTTTAAAGTAGTTCTTGAATTCCCAAGTGCCTAAATCACTTCTGAAAGTAAAATATTGACTCTTCAATCAGAAGATTTTGAAAGTATTATCCTCTGTGTTTTTGAGTTATGTTCCTTTTCAAGGACTTAAGTGATTTTTAAAGGCCCTGATCACCCATAGATTGCTTTGAAGTTACTGACAGTTGTGAGTAGTCAGCACCTCTGGAGAAGTTGAGAAGTTTGGTGCCTCAGTTCATTTGCCTGTATTTTAAAACTGTGGCCTCTGCTTTTATTGACTTTTGGGACAGGTGAAGTTGATAAAGTGAATGAGTATAAAAAAACTTAAGTGCAGCAGAGGATTAAAAAGCAGGGAAGATGATGAGAGAGAGATAGTGGCTGAGATTAAAAGACAGGATTTCACTGGGATGTTTTCCTTATGTCAGTACCTCCTTTTTATTGCCTTTTTTTTTCTTTATGTGGAGTTGCACTGAAAAAGCTGCATCCTGACTCTCCCACATCCCTGTATTTTATCATAGTCAATGATGCACATCCTTGTAAAAAGCAGGTTAAATATTTTTGTGGTTAAATATCACCTGGCTTGGTGGAAGCAGAAGCCTCATATATAGGACTGGTAGGAATGAGTCATTTTATAAGTTACAGTCTCTGCTGCTCCCCCTCGTCTGGACCTGTTCTCATCCTAAACCTAGCAAGGTATTGTCACTGAAGTCACTTAAAACGTGGAACGGAGAATTCATGCTACAGCATACTGTACTTGTATGTTGCAAGCAGCAGTTCTGAGCTGGGACAGTGTTCCCTGGCTGCAGTTCCTTATTCTCAGACTCCTCTGAGGCTTTGTGGTATGTTTCATATTTAATTTTGGAGGTCTGGACAATTCTGCTGCTTGGATTTCCTAAGTTAAAGAGGGTCAGACCTGGTTAGTTCTTGGATGGGGTGACCTCCAAGGAAAACACAGGTGTTAGCCTGCAGGAAGTGCGATGGTGATTCAGTAGGTGGCTCAGTTCCCTTAGAGTCAGGATTGAACTGGTAAGTCTCTCCAGGGCCAGAGAGTGCAGTACTGGCAGAGATGACATCTTCCAAAGGTCAGGGCAGGATGGAAAACTGATGTCTGTTTATTTTGTTTGCGAGGGCATGAGGAAAAGTTCCTGCCCTAGAAATGAGGCACCTCTGATGTGATTCAAGAAGTCAACAAAACTCTGCTTCTTTAAAACTGGGAAACGACCCTTTGGAAAGATCACACCTATGGTATTCTAGGAGGCCACAACTTAGCCTACAAAAGCCCAATTCTTTTATAGCCCTGCTGCTAGTGGAGAGTCAGCCCTGCTGTCTATGCGAAGAATGTTCCTCCTTTACATGCCAAAGACACCAGCTTGATTACCGTGATGGGTCATTATAGGTTATGCACAGAGTAGGTTTACGGATGAAACACATCCAAAACAGTTTAGGTGTGCTAGCTACTAACAGCACCTCCATTTGTGCTCCTTCCTCCTTCAATAGTAACAGCATGAGCTAAAACAATCCTTATAATATTATGGGTCATAGGTAGCCCAAGACTTCCATGAATGGGCCTGCGGTTTCTGTTGGCACAGTGTGAAAACCTCTTCAGGGCAGAGCAAAGAAATGTTGTTTCTCTGGAGAAAACTTGCATCAGGTCTCCTAATTTCTCTCCTCTACTATGGCCATGTAGTTACATCCCCTGCCCATGTGATCAGTCTGTACAGTGCTGAAACTGGGAAAATGCAAGAGGCTTCAAAATGGGTGGGACAACTTCTACCTACCTTTCTCACTCTGCTTGTTAGATACTGTTCTCTGCTACATGCAAGGAGGAGAACATCTACTGAAAGGTTTTTCAACCCAACCAGGATTAAAGCAATTACTCTGTGTGTGTGGACAATTGTGTCTAAGTGTCTCTTAGAAGAGGTCAAATTAAGTAGAAAAGTCCTTTGCAGACTTGATACAGTCTCTGGCTTGTCTCAGATTTTCACGTAGTAGGTTACCTTAGAATGAAGTCCTCATTCTTGTTTTTTTAAGATCAGTTTGTACTTTAATCATTTTGGGTCAAACTTCCCTTTTTTTGCTTAGCACTTCCTAAGTTTCCAAGTCATAGTGAATGAGAGTTCTTCTTGTAACATAAATCTTTCTACCTCTTTGGACACAGTCATGTATATGACATCTGGCTCAAAACTTCAGCTTTCTAAATGAGAAATGATGCTGTGGTTCGTCCCACTAAAACTGGACAATGATCTTACTAACATCAAATTTACTCACGTGAAATACCTTTATCAAATTAGTGTGAATGAATACGCCTTGTTACAATGAAGTACCATAAGATGAAATCTATCTTGAGGATAGATTTTTGCCTCATGAAGAGAGAACTTTTTCAGGACAATTATTGTTATTCCTTGCTTATATTGTTAGTCTATTGATAATGAATTTTTTGTATCTTTATTTGGGACAGTGCTGAATGCATGCTTAGTTATAAAGTATTGAGTCACTCTTCATTACTGATTTATTGAAGCCTATAGTGGGAACAGAAGGAAACACTGCAAAGCATTTTTGAAAGTAAAGTCAAGTGAATGTAAAGCATATGATTAATGTTAAGTGCCTGCTTAAAAGTTGTCCTAAAAGAAGGATGGCTTTCTCATCCTTAAGCATTTTGCATTGAATCATACGAGTCAAAATTCAGGATTTGTTTCACTGAATCAGTCAACTCAGTATAAATGAGCTATTTTCTGATCAACCACTGATGGTGCTTTCTGTGCAGACATGCTCTTGGATGGTCCATCTCATCTGCTGCTTGTTTTGGTTAGTCCTGGAGTTCTTTACATGCATTTTTGCCAATTGCAGCTGGAATTGCCACTTACTATTTGAGAAGAGAATGGGGGAGCAAGTAAAATTTCTAGATTTTTGTGGGTTTAGGCATCTTCATGACAGCTTTACTGAGCTTGCTCATATTATGCTCTTCCTGGCATTTCCTCCTTTTGAAATCATTAAAACCAATGTCATATTTATAAATAAAATGTCCTAATGCATCTAATATTTGATGACGTCTGGCTGCTGCCTACTTTTCTTTTTAATGTTTACACCAGGTGCCTCTTGCTATCAAGGAACCAAGCAATGAATAAATTTAACAGATATTTCTTTTAATTAGCCCCCAAAGAGCTAGCAATGAAAAACACTATCAGAAACATTTTACTGCTTTAGAAAATATAAGACTTCTTCACAAAGCCACTACACAGAATTACAGAACAGCAATAAAATCATCACTTGCATGCAGAAATAGATTGTTTACACAAGGATCTTGTATGAACTGTGCATTTATTAGTATTAACTTCTAATCATGCAAACACTTCCACACATGCATCTGAGTAGAGCTATTGAAATCAGTGGGACAACTATGCTGCCTAACATTAGGTACAGGCATTAAAGCTTGTAGGATTAGAGCTCCATTTGTGTATATCCCTAAGAGCTTTGCCTTCTCTCAGAAGGGGGGAGGAAAATTTATATTCCAGATTGGTGTAATTACTGTAGCACATACATACAATATCGGCAAACTAGGTTCTCTGAATGTCTGCAACGTTTCAAAGCAGTTTAAGATACAGGCTAAAGGCTGACAGTTTCCTATTCTGACTTATATTCTGCCCCCTATGCTTTTGATTCTGCATTCAGAGCTGCCACAAGAATGTCAGCACTGCAATAAATATGCATTTATGTAGCACCTTTTTTTGAAGTTTTCTAAACACTTTACAGACAGCCCTTTATATTCACAGATCTCAAAGTATTTTGGTAAATCTCTGTTAGTATTGTTATTCCTCTTTTATTGAGGGAGAAATGGGTGTGTTTCAAGGGAAATGACTGATCCAGGAATCATTGCTTTCAAATTAGATAAATCAGAATTCTCCTACGAAAATTTTCTCTGAAAGATCTCAAGTAGCTTTGAGGGAAAACAAAGGTTTTATTTCCATGTTGCAGTTAGTTAGCTGATATATGCAGGATTACACAAGGCTAATAAACCTCATGTGTGATGACAGCCAGCCTAGAAAACTTCTATCAACCAGACACACAGTAATTATCTCCACTCTATGGCTAGGATATTGTGAAGAAAATCCAAGAATCCTGACTCCAGAGTTGTTTGTTGTAGATGGTAGATCATGAGGGTGAGGAGGTGTGGTAATTCTGCACTGAGTCCCTCCCACAGGTCAGTTTTACATGGGGCTTTAAGGGAGACTGAAATGACATCCTGGAGTCTATTTTTTGTGTATGGTTTATCTGTCTTGCAGCTGAATTGTCCCCAAGATGTACTGATAATATAGCTGACTATGTGCCCATGCAGCCCTGCACTGGAAATATACCCAAAACCTGGACCAATGGGCAGTGGAGAGGAAACACGTCCATGCACATCTGCAGAAACCAGACTGATCTGATGCAGCCAGGGTTAGCATATCCTTTTGGTAGCTGATGCACTGCTATCAGGTGTGTCTGTGCCACGGCTGCTGGCACATCCCATAGGATCCATAATGTTTCACTGAGGAGTCACAAACCCTTGACAAAGGAGTGTACAGGGTCATCCCATTGTATTGATCCAATCCCTGAAACAGCTAGTTGAGGAAAAAAAAAATACTCTCTTCTCTCCCCCAGCTATATAGAAGTTCCTTAATTAGAGAGCACTATAAAGCTACAGAAACATTCTCTGCTGGCAAAATATTTCCCATAATGTTGTTATGGGAAATGTCTTAACGGTAGCAATCAATTCTTCTTTGAAGTTATTAACAACCAAAAATGAATGCAGAAATTGGTGTGAGAGGGCTGGAAATATGAGAAGATTTAAAGTGTATCTCTTACATGTGCTCCAGCAGAGAGAAGGGAAGAGATCCAATGGCCTTCTTACCCTTGGAATTTCTCTGTTGGTTTTAATAGTGTGATGCCCTAATGACAAACTCCACACACACTCTGGGGTATGTTCTCAACTTAATCCATGGGGATACATGTCTGTAATACTCATTAATGTCAAGGAGCGTTAGGACGAACATAAATCTTTGCTCACTAAGATGTGAATCTGGACTCTGATGTACACCATACAACATCAGCTGCTGACTGAAGAAAAAAGAGGAATTCCAGCACCTAGAAAGTCTACTTGAGAGTTCCTAGACTAAACAATTGATCCAGCCAAAAAAATCAGGGATGAAATTTCTACTCCACACTTCGGTTCAAAAACACCAGCTGTGATAGAGAAAGATGCATACCCAATGGGCAGTCTCTGGCTCACGCTGGAAATCCATAAAACCCCTATGAATCCCCAGTCAGCTAGACAAACTCTCTAGTTCCACCAGAAACCTTGAAAAATAGATAAGAAATGCATTTCTCAGTAAATCTTCAGTGCCATACAGCTAGGGAAAACATCACACTATGCATATACATAAAGAGAAATTTTGATGCCAAGAAATTGGAACTGCTTTATAACAGACTTCTGATTTGTGATTTCTTTGGCACTGAGCCTAACAAAAAATCACTGTGATTTCCAACTACAAATATTTTTGGAACCACCAGACTTGCTCCCATGTGTACGTTAAATGAAATGAATGTTCAAAACCCATAATAAAACTCCAGAGGGAAGACTCCGATCAGAATATTAACATTAATCTTAGGAAGTCACTAGGAACCATTCAAGCTATAATAATAAATTGCAATAAAGAAGCAATATAAGGGCTTTTTTTCTGTCTGTCCAGTAAGCAGGTGTTAGTATGAACACTCCAATGTACACAGCACAGAAGTGAAGTGGCTGCCCTTAAATTTTCCAGTTGCGTAAAATAAATAAATGACACTACCATAATATGTACAACAATCCCTCTTATACTCGCTTAAGTGTAGTTTAGGGAATAGTGCAGATACTGAGATAACATAATGCAGCTATCCGAGACAAGGTTGGAAAGTTTTCAAAAGCAATCCTTCTATCAACAGCTTCAGGGTCAAAAGCAGGAGTCTGAGTTCACTCCAGATTTATGGTAAGAGCCGTTGCCAGGCCACTTGCTTGTGACTGGATCCCTGGTCATTCAGCCTGGGAAGTCAAAGATGTCAGGACACAATGCTATCACGTTGCTCCCGTACTAGAGCAAGTGGCTGAGCTGCACTTTTCTGACCTGCCACCTATACTGAACTTTGCCTTTGATTTTATTTGGATCCAGACTGAAGTGCCTAAATTAGGTATCTAAAATAGCAAAGTACCCTATCAACAGGTGGCTCGATTTTCAAAACTAATGATCGTTTTCAAAAGCAACTTCCTTTGACGAGCAGCAGTTAATCAGGACTGCTCAGCACTGTCATCTAGATAATATGTATATATATGTCTTAAGCCTTTGCATTTAAAATGTTTTGACAACAGTCTCTAACACTGAAATAAAACTGTGGTTCTCTGTGTACAATATTTGCTTCTAAAATTTAGCAAGAAGAATGATCAGGAGGTGAATCAAACCAAACCAAACCCGCCCTTTTACTTTGATTGGATTTTTTTTTTTTTAAAGTTTGGTGTGAGATTTAAGTGGTGACAGAAAAGGTTTCTTATTATCATTAGAAAGATAGACTCTGCCATGACTAGCACACAATGCTACTGGCAATGTCATAGTGTTTTCACAAATAGGTGGGAAATAAGGTGTACAGGAATTTCCTAATTCAGTAAAAGGTTGCTTTCCAGTTCAGGCACTGACTCCCAATGGTGAACATATTCCTGTTGTCATGGAGAAGTCATTTTTCACACCTGGCTATTTTGTGGTGTTCACTGTATTTCTGACGCAACTCAGATTCCAGGAAGTCTGGGAAGTCCCACAGCAAAGCCTGCTCTGCAGAGATCTGTAGCCCAGTGGCAACAATAAGGAGTTGGAAGCTAATCCATGTCGAACTGTATCACTGAATCTTTGGGGATTCACTCAGAGCTTGTTAGGAAACAGAGAGGTTATATCTCAAATCCTGAAATGCAAAGCATCAAGACACCTCAAGGAAATTTTTTGATCACATGTGCAATGCAATTCACAAAGAACTGTCTAAACATGTAGTAGCTTTAGCGTGTTTAGTGTGTCTTTATGATGAGTTTTCTGTGTGCAGCCTCGCAAAATAGCAAAATCGTCCTCCCAGGTATGAAGAGTGCTCTATTAATAGTCTATCAAGTACTAGGAGTGAATGAAAGACACTTCAGATGACTCTTGAAAAATGAATCAGTATCTACTCTGAAATTGGACCCCAAGTATGGAAAAAGTATGGCTGTGAGAGATTATTTTGGGGCCATATGGTTTCTTACTCTGCTCTACCCTCCTTTTCAGGAAACTAACATGTCCCAGCACCCTGTATTCATTTGAGATTAATATGGGCATGTTTTGTGAGAACGCTTTGTTGGGCTACTAGGAATTTTGTTCTCTCATAACAGGCAACTGCTCTGGTAATGCCTCCTGACCTGTCTTTGTGGAAAACACTTATGCAGGGAGAAGCTCTTATGCACCGATTCTTGTCTTCATCCTACAAATAAGTTGCTGGTTTTTCTCTTCACCACTCTGCTCTTCTCTCTCATCTATCCTATTTGACACATCTCTCCTGCTGACTGCTGGTGGGGCACGCCTGTGATTTGTTCCAAGCAGACACGTGCACAGTTTCCACCATTGTGGGGTCTCATGTTATGAACTTACCTGTGGGTGTTTGGTGGTATGACCTGGTATTTTGTAGTGCTGTATCTTTTTTCTCCTTCCCTGATATTTTTTTCCCCTCAGCCACGATAACTCTTCGTCAGAAGCTGCTGCATTTCTACTTTGATCATATAGAACGTACCGTATAGCCTCGGGTAACACAGTGCTGCTTAATACAGATGAAATAGCTACAAACCCTCTTAGAAGTAGGGTTTAAAAAGGGATACCAGTGAAATCAGATCCCTCTAGCTGGACAGCAGTCTGATAGGAGAACAAGGGCTGTTGTGGTATTTGGCAGCCAGACAGTCTTTATTGTTATTAGATGAAACAAAGCTTGTGATCTTTAGTCCTTGACCTTAACTGCAGCAGCGCACTCTTACTCAGACCTTAATTTAACACCTAACATGGTCACAGAAAGGTTCGGACATGGATTGCTGGTTTAATTACATATAGCTGATATCATCCAAACCAATTTAACCTCATTGCTGTGTGTTGGGCACTGGATGGGAATCGCCCTTTAGACACAGAACAAAACAGTTTCCAACAGAAAAAAACAGCAACGTACCATTCAAAGTTTTGTGCAGTCACTTAAAAAAAAGAAACAACTACTCTTTTGGATGCTTTGCAGATGATGTTAAAACCTTTTCAGGAAGAACTGGAATCAGCATGATTTGCTAAATCTGTTTGCCCTTTTTACTTTCACTCTGGCATTTTAAGTATTTCCAATATTTAAAGATCAAGCATCTTGCTGATGGAATTCTCCCATCCACATTCATTGAATCTGTTGCTGTGTTGTAGCATCTGATGACTGAACTGTGTAACTGGGTAAAAAGTAATATTTATGTGTTTTATGATAAGATTTTCACATTTTGCTACTGCTTACTTTGTGCTCAGTGCTTCACAAACTGACACAATATTTATTTTTGACATTTAAATATGAACTGTCATATTTTTACATGTTTTGACATAAAATTTGATCTCTTTCTGAGTTAGTCTGGAAATCTGAAAACATCCAAAGTCTTCCTTCAGAAACAGGGTTGTTTTGATTAATCAGATTTCACTCAAACAAATTTTTTCACCAAAACCACCATCAGCAAACCAAATCTACAACAAGCATTGTAGATATTCTGCAGTTTTTTAGTGAAATCACAACTTTTCCATGAAATCCCAGTTAAATACAAAAAGATTGTTGTGAACATCACAGGTTTACTTGAAAGAGATTGCCTCAAGTTTGCTAGAGGTAGATGTCTACCTCTAGCAGAGCACTTAAGCAAAAATACTAATGAATGAAAGTAACATAAAATTTTAACAAGCACCAAAATCTTGGTCTCTGGGACTTAGAAGACAGAGATTCCACTGTCAGTGTTTGTCACTGGTTTGCTGAGACCTTGAGCAGGTCATGTTACTTCTAGAGATGAACTCTGGTTGCTCTAACTGAAGTGGTTTGAGACATTAATATTCTGCATTGTCTGTCCAACCTGCCTGCAAGAGGTTATATGCCTTGTGGCAGGGATGGCAGAATAGGACACGTGCCAGCACATTAGCCATTCATGTTCACAGTTTGGTATATTAGCCTGCATTATCAATGAAGGTGGATTTGCACTGAGACACTGGGCAGCAACATGCAGGCGCTGGGATATACACCTTGTATAATCATTGCACACATGTAAAGGTAAATGCGGATTACCTACCACTCTCAGTAGGAAGCTTCTTACTTCCACTCTGCACAGATGTAAATGACTTCACAAGCTGTAAGAATCAAGTCCAAATATTTTAGGTTGAAATGAAATTAAAAGCAAAATGAATCCAAAACCTCCATGTGAAGTTCTAAATAAAATCTGTATTTTCTTCTGTTGCAGATGAAAGACAGACCTTGCCCATATAAATGCTTTTGCACTTTAAAGGCCAGGTCACTGAAAATCTTCTCTGGTGCTTTCAGTGCAGAGGCTGTTTGAATGTGAATTTAAACTGAACTGGCTAGTATGTGTTGTTTCCCAAAGTACAAGCTTTGGAAGTAGAGTAGGCTGTTGTATCTTTAGTTCTCATTTTGAGTTTCTACATGATGACTGCTGTGTAATTATATTCTGGTTTACTTTGCACAAACTTGCCATTGTAGACCCTTTACACTGACTGAGCTTTGAGACAAAAGACTTGTAGTGTTAGAGCTATGGTGGTGCAAGGTTTAATCTCTAGCTGATGCTATACTTATACAAAATCAATATGAACAGCAGGTTGTCACTGGAACTGGAAAGAGAATCTCTATGACAGGCTTATGTTTTTTTTTTTTTAGTATTTCAGTTTATCTTGTGCAGTTCTTTTGTATAGGTAATTCTTTCTGTTGGAGGGTCTGCTGAAATTTTCCCAGGCCTGGCTAGAGGATCAGTGTTGCTTTAAAACCTGAATAAACAGTTAGATGCCTTGGTAGCTTCAGATCCAGTAGCCAGAACAAATGACATTTTGCATGAATTCTTCCAAATGAATTGCTCTGTGTCCACTGTAGACTTTTGAGTTTTTGAATCGTTATAGTAGAATACTGTTAAGGCTTTTCTTGAAGAGCTCTGTGCCCTTCTTTCACTACCCCTGATTGTTTCCAAAGTTAATGCAGTTAGCTCAAAGCCCAGTATGATTTCACGTACTCCTGTGAGTTATGTTTTGACTTGGGGTTTGGACTTTTTTGTGATTGAATGTTTTTACACAGCTCTTTGTGACCTCATGCTAGGGCAATCACTGTGTTGATTTGAAGGAATGTAGATGGGTCTGCAGAAATGTCAGGGTCTCCCATTAAGATGTTTCTTTCACCTCAGCAGGAGTACTCAGCATTACTGTGCATGTTGTTACTGAGATGCCCTGTAGTAAGTAATAGAGCACTAGAGCACAATTGCTCTGATGTATTCCAGTAACATGGTGTTAATGTGCCATTGCTTCTCTTTATTTCAGCACCAAGGCATCACTTCTTTGGATTACAATAACACAGACAAGTGGACTTCTGCTTTAAGAAAACAGAGTAAGTCAGCATATGCAGTAGTGTTATGCACTGGGACAGTGGGATACAATCAGCACTTTTCACATTGTGCCTGAATGCAAGACATGGTCTCAAAAGGCTTCTGAGTCCTGCAAAACCTTTGTCATATGCTTACCTTTACACTCCATGGACTTGATCCAAGGTTCAGTGGAAATCAGTGGCACACTGTTTCATTGCTTCTGGATAGCTTTGGATTAAGCTGGGTCAGTACTCCATTTCAAAGGGGCTCCTCTTTCACAATGTCTAAACGTAAGCATTTACAGTACCAGAGTACGGTGTACATGGTAACTCATATAATAGGTTTTGACTAAAGTATTTGACTAGGTATTTGTTATGCTGCGGATTGACCTCTTGCAAAGAAAGCAAAGTTTGAGCTTTCTTGATAAAGAAAAACAATACACCTTATTCATAGTTCTCCTGATTCTTTTGTGATTCTTATCATGTGTAGTGCTCTTCTTAAGTCTACAGTCCCTGAAGCTAGTTGATTAGAGAATCTTAGTTTGTGTGAAACTCAAAATAGGAGATTTTGAGCTTTCATTATTGTAGAGAAAGGCTTGGAAATAAATGCACATGGAAAGCAAATACCAGAATGCTAAAAAAAGGAACCCAAAGTCATAAGCTAAATTGGTGCAATATTGTGGCATGGAGAATAATTTAGGCCCAGGTTCTCACTGAAAATTGCTGCTTGTTAAGCAAAATAAAAGTATTTTTAATTTTATTGCCTTAAGCATACTTAATCAAACATCAAAATGTTTTTGTTTATAAGATTCATTTCAATATCACAAATATCACATTCTGTAAGAAAACATAATAAAGTAAATTTACATCAAGAGTAAATTTGATACAAAATTAAACATTAGCCTTATTCAGAGGTGCCTGTATATCCATGTGGGTATATGGGTTTGAGTTTGTGTCTATGTCTTCTTATTTTATTTTAATATTGGTATTTTCATGCCTGATTCATGATTTTTGAATGCTTGAGCTTGGCAGCACTGAACATCAGCCTTAGTTGTGGGTACTAAGCTTCTTTGAAATTCTAACCTAAATTTAAAATTTCTGCCATTTAAAAAAAATAGTCCTAGACCAGACGAGCCACTTGCCAAATGCTGGGCTATAAATTACAGCCATTTCTTTTTATTACACTGTTATACACTAAAAAAATAAACCCCAAACACCTAAACCCACAAATCTAATTACACCAAATGTGCTCTTCATCCAAAGCCGAGCTGCTGAGCTTAGCCTCAGCTCCAAGTAGAGTGTATGGTTTAGCTGTAAACTAAACTTTTGGAAAAACAGAAGCTGAAATAGTAACACAACAGTAACTGTGTATTAGCCCTTTAGGGAAATATCTAAATAAGCAGTAAAATTAATGAAATACTATTTACAGCCATTGTGTCATAAATGTATTATTTATAAATAAAAGTAAGGCAGGTTAGCTGCGGTAAACTGACACAGCTCTACTCACAGTTCTGCAAGATCCTGCACCTGTGTCGGGGCAACCCCCAATATCAATACAGGCTGGGGGATGAAGGGACTGAGAGCAGACCTGCGGAGAAGGGCTTGGGGGTACTGGTGGATGGAAAGCTCAACATGACCCGGCAATGTGCGCTTGCAGCCCACAAAGCCAATTGTATCCTGGGCTGCATCAAGAGAAGGGTGATCAGCAGGTTGAGGGAGCTGATCCTGCCCCTCTACTCTGCTCTGGTGAGACCCCACCTGCTAACAGCTCTGGAGCTGTCAGCACAGGAAAGACATGGACCTGTTGGAGCGAGTCCAGAGGAGGGCCACAAAGATGATCAGAGGGCTGGAGCACCTCTCCTATGAGGACAGGCTGTGAGAGTTGGGGTTGTTCAGCCTGGAGAAGAGAGGGGTCTGGGGTGACCTTATTGGAGCCTTTTAGTACGTAAAGGAGGCTTATGAGAAAGATGGGGACAAACTTTTTAGCAGGGCCTGTTGCGATAGGACAATGGGTAATGGTTTTAATCTAAAAGAGGGTAGATTTAGATGGGTGTAAGGAAGATGTTCTTTACTGTGAGGGTGGTGAGACACTGGAACAGGTTGCCCAGAGAGGTTGTGGGTGTCCCATCCCTGGAAACATTCAAGGTCAGGCTCAACAGGGCTCTGAGCAACCTGGTCTAGTGGAAGATGTCCCTGCTTATTGCAGGTGGGTTGGACTAGATGACCTTTAAAGATCCCTTCCAACCCAAACTATCCTATGATTCAATGATTCTACTGATTGTAAAGGTGATTTATACTAATGGTAGGTCTGGCCCAGCCTTTTCCAGTGTGGCTGTTCACCGCTGTATTGGAGATAAATATGAGGAAAAGACATGCCTGTAAAGTATCGCACTGGTTCTCTCACTTTCAGCCTGGAACATCCTCTCACCTCTGAGGCCTCAGTCTTGGTCAGCAATACGTGGGTGTGAGCATCATTAAAACCAAAGCAGAACCAGACTAGCTAATGTTTAGCAAAATCCTTCAAATTCCACATCTTCTCTGGACAATTTTCTTCTGCTTGTCTATCTTTCCAGACAGAAATTCTTCCTGGTACCTAACTTAAAATCTCTCATGCTGCAATTTGAGCCTATTACTTCTTATCTGTCATCAATAATCCCCATGGAATAAGTGATAACCATCTGTTCTCTATGTCACATCATTGTTACTGAGTTTTCTCCTGATTTCTTTTGATTTCTTCTTGCTGGTTACACTTCTAGACTTGATCCCTTCAGGGATCTTACCCATTCCCAGTAGAACTGCAGATTGACTCCATAGCTAATAAAGACACTCCTCCCATTTATACCCTCTGAAATAGTCTTACACTGCTTGGGTATCATTAGGTGCAAATATGTATTACTGGTCAGGACCAATGACTTGGACATACATTTATGAACATAGAGAGGAAATGTTCCTATTCACATCAGGAGCTCCCACAAACCTCAGAGTAGGGTTGTTCTATCAGATCCATGTCAGATTTTGAATAAAGCTGAACAGGACCTACTGATTATTTCTACAGAACACCTGCCAATATCAAAACACCTTTTGACATTGTTGTTAAAATAGACTTCTGAGAAGGCAGCTCATGACATCAGATGATAGGTGGTCTCGAGGATCTTTAGAGATGATCCCCTGTATATGCTTAGCTTGGTTAAAGAGGAAAAACATTGTCAGAGCAGTGATCTGGAGCAGGTTTTCTAAAATGTTGAGTAGAGAGTCCATGTAAATATTTGAGGACTTCTAGGCAGTGTTCATAGAATCAAAGCATAGAATGGTTTGGGCTGGAAGGGACCTTAAAGATCATCCCATTCCAACTGCTCTGCCATGGGCAGGGACATCTTCCACTAGACCAGGTTGCTCAAAGCCCCATCCAACCTGGCCTTGAACACTTCCAGGGAGAGGGCACCCACAACCTCTCTGGGCAACCTGTTCTAGTGCCTCACCACCCTCACAGTAAAGAACTTCTTCCTTACACCCGATCTAAATCTACCCTCTTTCAGTTTAAAGCCATTAAGCCTTGTCCTATCACTACATGCCCTTGGAAAAAGTCCCTCTCCGGCTTTCTTGTAGGCCCCCCTTAGGTACTGGAAGGCAGCTCTAAGGTCTCCCCAGAGCCTTCTCTTCTCCAGGCTGAACCACCCCAACTCTCTCAACCTGTCTTCATAGGAGAGATGCTCCAGCTCTCTGATCATCTTCGTGGCCCTCCTCTGGACTCGCTCCAACAGGTCCATGGCCTTCTTATGTTGGGGGCACCAGACCTGAATGCAGTACTCTAGGTGGGGTCTCATGAGAGCAGAACAGAGGGGGAGCATCACCTCCCTCGACCTGCTGATCACTCTTCTTTTGATGCAGCCCAGGATACGGTTGGCTTTGTGGGCTGCAAATGCACATTGACCAGTCATGTTGAGCTTCTCATCAACCAAGTCCTTGTCCTCAACACTGCCATTTCTGTTCAGAACTGCACCTGAAAACATGCTTTCTCCACAACGGTTGACACTGAGTGACACACACACAGGCTCTGCAAAAGCCAAGGGCCAGCCACAAGACCTGTGCATCATGTAAGATGAGTGCTTTGCCTTTATCACTGCTTGAGTTGATTGGTTGAGGACAAGGAGAAGGGAATTTGACTTTTGAAGCACAGGAAGATGAAGCTGTGCACATTTGCATGCATTTTTGCATTTTCCTGTTAAATGTCCCTACATTTTGAAAAGTTTAGCCCAGGAAGTTACATAAAAAAATCAATTGCTATTGAATTTGTACTTAGTGAGTGAATCCTATTACAGGACGCTTTTTAGAGATGGTCATTTCAATGCATTTGCTTGTTTTGGTTCATAGAGTTAGGCAGGAGTTGTGTCTTGTTTACTGACTATTGACCTGGCATAGCCACAGGGTTAGTTTGCAAGACAGAGGAAAAAAAAAGGTGGAGGCATTAACTGTGCATTACAAAGAGCAAAAAATTGTAACTAATCATGGCACAGTGCTGCTGCTAATGCATTTGAAACCTCCTTCTACCTCACCAAACCATATGGGGGTTTAAAATGTAAATACAATTTGTAATTGAGAGCAGCATTTTATTACTTGCTTTTAAGAGGCACAGGACGCCTGTAACCCTCAATATGAAATTTCCGTTGGCTAGAAATAAATTCAGGTCCATGTTTTGTTTTTATTCCCGCTGCGACACCCGCACGAGAAAGGTAACAGCTAGTCTGCAAGCTTTCACTCTCTCACTTAACACTGAGGGGAGAAGTGGCTGGGAGCTGTGGTTTTCAGTCACACTACTGGCTTCCTCACATTGCACACTGGAGGCAAAAGCAAACATGCTGCAGAATAAATCCTCAGAGATGCTGAGAGCTGCTGAGCTACCACAGCTTGGGCTGGAGTCAATGAGAACTGCAGGCACTCAGCCCTTCCCTGAATTTTGCTCTCGTTTTCAGTAGTTTGCTGCCTAAAAGCAGCTTTTACTGCTGATTGCAGTTATTTATTTATCAGCCTTGCAATTGCACCTACAAAGTGTGGTTGTGGGCTCAGATACCATTGTATTAGGTGCTGTACAACTACAGAACAAGTAACAGTTCCTGCCACGGTGAGCTGCAAATAAATGTGTAAGACAAGTGACAAGAAAAATATACAGAAAAAGGAGTGTGGGACATTTTTGCTTCTTCTGTGATATGGGAGATGTCACAAGGATATATGATTTATAGTTAGACCCTTTAGGGAACCAAATACTCAGGGTGTATTTGACTTACAGAATAACTCCTGAATGTAACTGTAACAGGATTCCACTTTAAACTTTCAGGATTTTAGCTGATCTGGGAATGCAATGTTCCTATATGGAGATGGAGGCCTTAGAGTGCCACCACCAAAGAAGTTACTCACAGGTACCTCTGTCAGCATGAAAATAATCCCCCTCACCCTTCCTGTCTTCCTTCTCCTCCTTTTCTGTCAGCTCTACATCTGGGAAGCAGCATGAAAAGACATCCTCATAAACAGCACAATAATTCTGCCCTGCAGTCCTTGCAGGATATCAGTAGGGAAAGAAGAAAAGGAAGTTATTCACATTTTGGCTGGAAAGACTAGTGACCTCCACCTGTACAGAAGTCAGGAATGTCTAGAAAATTAAAGAATAGTGAAGAGGCAGGGATTTAAAGAAAGATAGAGAAAGACCTCTGGATTTTAAGGTAAATCATTACACCAGCTCATTTGCTGGTTGCTCACCAGCAAAATGGACAGTTCAGAGCAAAGTGGACAGTTCCAGGAGAACTGTAGGGGAAGGTTTAAGAAAATATCCAACCGTGGGTGTTTCTGAGCTGAAGAGCTCGCACCTCTGCTAGAACTATTAGAGCTTATTTTTCAAGAAGATAAATCCTGTCCCACAACTCTAGTAAAAATAGAGAAAATAATAAAAATAAAACTGAAAGTGAAATAAGTACTGCTTTGAATGGACTTTACTGGAATATTTGCCTTCAGTGCAAGTTTTGAGACCTTGTTAGGTGCCCAGTGCCTCACAGTGCTTAACTCATTATATACTTCTTCACTGAGAAATCAGGAAAGTATTAACTGTAACACTTGAAATGAAGGCAACTATGCCACTGCCTGCCACTTTAGTGAATAGAAACTCATTCTGCTACTCCAAGACTTCTCAGCTGAATTAATGCATGGGACATAATAATAGCCATGCTGAGAGTGAAATATTCCCTCTCTCATTAGAAACCACTTCTGTTCTTGTTGAGCTGTATCCTCCTACCTTCATCTGCTCTGGGTTCTATCCAACATTATTTACAATAATTGTATCCACCTTCGCTGTTGGATTTCTCAAAGGAATTGTGGCTAAGAGGGATAAAAGACATCTACACACTCAGTGGCTTTTTCCTCAAACAAATCAGGAAGTCAAGTATGGTTTACAATGAGAAAGAGCTACTTGAAGAGCTCTGGGGTGGTTTTCTTTAGCCTCTTAACATTGCAGGACACCTAGACATCCTATCTTATACATGAGAAACTTACATTCTACATTCCGTCAAGTAGATAAGTGAGTTGATTAAAAAACCCCCTGAATATCCAAGAGCTCCTACTGAAATCTCAGGATACATAACACATTCCTTGACCTAAAGGCTGGAGTAGGGTAACATAGGAGTAATCTACCCATAGTTTGTCTTCAGGGAGTCCTTATCTTCCAAGGTCTGTCAGCTTACTGGTAAGAAGCAGGCAAACGGTCCAGGACTAAGCCACAAGTGTGGAGTGATGACTGGATTTGCTAAAGTTACTTCTCTCTACACCTCTATTAGCCTTGAATATTTGTGTGTTTCCTTATACAAAAAAATTATAAATACTAAAAGCAAAGTACAGAATGACATGCAGCTGATGCCTCCTTGCACGTTAACTGTTTTCATGTCACATTGACAAATACCAAAATGCAAATGACCTCTCTTCACTAACCCACATTTACCTGCATGAGTTTCTGCACAGTGCACAACTACAATGGCTAGATGAATGAAGAAGACTTGATCATATATAAACACATTAAACAATAGATGAAAATAGGGTCTAATCTGGCTGTACATTTACCTGCCTCACTGAAGTATGCACTCAGTAGGCAAAAGAGTGTCTGGATTAATGAGGTTAATGAAAATTGGATTTCCTTCTGCCTGGCATATTTGAGAAAAACCTTAGGCTAGGAGTTCACAGCAGAATCTTTCCTGAGGGACTTTGTTTTTTTCTGTGCTCTCTGTGACTGATACATACATGTGATCTGTGAGTTCTCAATGGCATCCTTATGTCTGAAAGTGAACACTGACAATTTCCTGCGTTATTATACATTTTTCCTTCTAATACAGCATGAGTTCAATATCTGTCATTGGTGGGGGAGCATTGCTCACTCCCCATAAGAAAATTAAAAATAGAAAAAAGTGGCTATTCCTTAATTCCATCTTCTGTGGAGTTTGTTAAGTTTTTGGCTTGCTGTAGAAAGTTGTGGTAGCCCTACCTCTGCAGTCGCTACTATTACTTATATGCCATTTGTTCGTGGAAGTTAGGCTGAGGGTTGACTGGGAGCCACAGTTATTAATGATAAGCATCTTCCACTTTAGATTCCAATGTTTTTCCCTTTCCAATGGACTTTTTCCTCACTACATTGCTCTGTACTTTTTCGATGAGGTGGTGCATGATATCCACCCATGATTATGCTGAGCAGTACCATGGAAGTGCCTGACCCAAGTTCATTTTGAAGATAGATTGTATGCTTAGTTTCACCCCTTTGTAGGAACCTGGCTTGAGCTGACATTACAGCTGCCTGAATTTCAGTGGAAGAGATAAGCCAACAGCAGTTCTTTCCTGCATTTGTTTTCTTCAGCAGGCAGCAGCTTTCATGCCTGCAGAGGGTACAACAGACAGTCTGTAGAGCAGTATCACCACATGCATAGTCTGATCTGCAACTAACTGACAAAGGAGGTACCATGAGCAGTTTGCTGTTCTTCCTTTCAGGAGAGATTTTGGCTTCTAGAAGCCTTTGTCTTGACTTCTACTGAAAAGTACAATGTGAGTCAGGTTTGTTTCTTACACATGTTCAACTCTGTGCATCCAGAGCATTTCAGTTTTGTCTGTTCTCATGATCTGATATCTGACTTTGTGCTTTAGGGAGTCTCTCTGTATAGCCAAGATGTTGGGTTCATGGCCCAGATTTCTTTCATGTATTTTTAAACCAAAAAGCTCAAGTTAAAGAAGTTCCTTCAGACAAGGAAGGAAGACTAGTATCTCAAGGAGTGATTCAGCCCACCTGAGATGCAATTCTTACAATTTATTATTAATTTTTCAAACCTTGTGTCCTCCAAAACATGACTTTTGGAGTGTTGACTCATGATTTGGGCATACTTATATGGAGTATATTGGAATATGACAATATCTCTGAATGTGACATTTGCATTTCCTCCTGTTTAAATGACTGTATTGTGTATTTTCAAACTACCATGGGATTTTGTGTTGCATTTCTGAGTACATTGGGGTTGGCTCACATGCATACTTAACTAATGTCTGTGTTTTGAAGTGCCAGGAATGTAAAATGGGTTAGCTAGCTGAGTCGAACAGCAGGCCGAGACATGTCACAACAGTATAATTCATCCAACAGAATGAGGATAGCTTAGGGGGTCCTAAGTTAAAAGATCTTGATTAGTCTCAGCTCAGAGTAAAGATTACCACAGACTGGCAAAGACAGGAGCAAAGATGTTCAGACATGGCTTAGGGTCCCAGTTCTGTAACGTTCTATCCACAATCACCAAAATATTTAGGAACAAAGTGCCAAGTGAGTCAATCTGAGGATTCAAGATCATCATTGTGAATGTGTCTGCTTGTCTTCAGAAGATTGGTACATGAGGTGCTCACCTTGTCTCACAGGTGTTCATTGTCTGGCCAGTCTGGGTCCTACCTTGACTTCCTATGCTGGCATGATGCACTCTCACCCACTATGAGAACTGAGCCTCCACTGTCAGTACAATCCACCCTCCTGCACATTTCACATACAGCTCCTGGACTACAGTGGAACCACAGTTTCCTGCATTGTGGACCAGATGGTCTTCAAAGGTCCCTTCCAACCCAAACCATTCTATGATTCTACAAATGCTACGAAGAAAAATTATATTGGCCCAGATTCTGTCCTCAGCCACATGATGGCCAATCCCAGATAATCCCACTCATTCTAAGAGGTGACAGTGGATTTATGCTATTGTTTGTGAGGTGAGAATATGGCACCTTTCTTATGTGCTGTGCTCCTTTTCATAATTTTAAGCCAAGTTCATGAGTGTGGGTTGTTTCTTTAGTACAAACATGAGAGTTTGTTACTATGCCATGTGATGATTCTCCCATAATGATTTTTCAGAAAAGTGCCAGAGGATTGAATTAGGAACTTGTGACATTTACAAAGAGTTGTTATATGCCTTTGTGGTTCCTAGCTTTTACAGCTACTGTGCTGGTAGAATATGGCCCTATTACCATGTGCCACATTCAACATCTGCAAAGCAATGCCAAGCTACTATACTCATAATTTCCAAAGTGACTATTTCAGCCGATATTTTTCACTGCACTTAAATTCTTGAATTGTCCCTCACTTGGCAGTCCTTTTTGTAGTGCTCTTGTGGATGGCATAGCTTAAAATCTGTGCTGTATTCTGAGGTAGTATTGCTGCCTATCTTCTCTTCCCTTGTGTGTGTGTTGTAACCTGCAGTGGAACATAAGTGGCTCCAAACCTCAGTATGATGTGATCCAACATACTCTGGGATTCATCTGCAATTAAACCACAAATACATTTAGCCACTGGGTCAATATTCAGATATTATTTTCTGTAAACAAAATTGGCTTTTGCTATGCTGGATTTTTGACAGAAGAGGTAGAACCTTATATTTTAGCACATCCTGATATAGTTAGATCTTAGGTGAAGAGTTCCAGTTATTTATCCTGGAATTTCAGGAAGCTCCGTGCCATACATATTCTAAATATTTTCAGAAATTATGCATGTATGTGTGTACAAACAGAAATTGCAAATGCATCAGGTTAATTTAGAAAAGTAGATTTTATCCTAACAGAAAAAGGCATAGTAGATCCCATCAAAAGCTAAATAAAAGACAGAAACATTCCAGCAAAATTTCTGACAGGGAGAACCATTTGTCAAGTGGTGGGCTGGTTCCTGCACTCTTTCAAAGTTTTAAATGAACATAGTCTGTCTTTCTGTGAAGATCCTTGGCCAAAATGTTAGCAGATGTCTAAACTTCACCTGCTTTCCCAGAGCTCTTTAGCTTTTCTTCAGCCTCTCTCAATTCCTGACTTCTGCTTTGTTAAACCCTAACTGCTCAGCAGGGTATCTTGCTGCCAGAAAGAACAGGCATTGTCAGCAGAAACTAATTACTTTCTCATCAAATCCTATCTTGCAGCAGAAATGTTGTCATCTGTCCCATTGCTTCCAGTGCCTCCCAAATCATCCATGTACAGATGACACCTCTTGTGTGGCCAGCAGTCCAAGGTGGGTGTGGAGGATATGCTAAACTGCAGACGTGACAAAGTGTGGAACAGTGAGGACAAGTCCACTAACCAGACTGTCTCAAAGTCAATGGGGGCTGAATTCTGTCACTAGAGGATGCCATGGCTTGAGTTGACTTGGCCAACTGCTATCAGCATAAGATAGTACTAATAGTAATACTAATACTAATTCTAATGACAACAACAACTTTTAAAAATATGTTGTAGCTCAACCAGAAGACATGGGCTTGATACAGCAACTGATACATGAAATGCTGTGGCCTGTGTTAGACGAGAGGTGGCTGGAGATGGTTTTTTGATTGTTTCATCTGTAAGAGTCTGATGGAAATTACAATAGATTTCATTATAATCCATCAGCTCAATTATTTTGCTTACTGTCGGGTCTTCTGTTTTGGTTCTGCTGGATGGAGAACAAGGCAGAGCTGTTGCATAGGGATTCATAACATCACTGGAACATTCCATCTTCATTTATTATTATTGTTTGAGGTTTTTACAAATAAGGCTTATGTCTGTTTTTTCCACTGGGGAACTGAGCAGTATAAAGTAGCCAGGGAATAAAAAATAAAGAATTAATACAAAAGGCTGGGATTTTGCTGCCTTGCATTCTAGCCTTGCCTACAACAGACTTCCCATTGGGCCTATAGTAAGATACAGTTTTGTGCTTCTGCTCTCTGTCTATGGAACAAGGAAGGAATAACAGTTTGTTTCAATCTTGTGGGTGTGTTGGGAAGACCGATTGAGCCTTGGCTTTGAAATACACATATATTGCGGTAATTAAAACAATACAAAAGCAAATAAAAACAGGAAGAACAAAAGTACCTAACCCACAAAAGGATTTGGTTGATGTGCAGCAAATGAGATATGGGACCACAGACTACATGATGAAGTTAAGAGAAATATTGAACAGCTGCTTTGCTGCACAAGTCTACAAAATGAAATGACATCCTGCAGGAAAAATAGTACAGGCTTATTTACTACCCAAGAGGGCAGAGCTAAGGTTACAGGGACTATAACAGTGTTGTCATTTCTTTACTCCCAGGAGCTGCATTTTCCAACTTGATGGCTTTCTTAATGTAATTGCATTTTATGTGATGATTTTTTAGAGCCTGATTCTTGCTAGAGTAAAACAGGAGGAACCCCAGCAAAGCCAATGAAGTGATCTCTAGTGCAGAAATGATGGGAGCCACAGCAGAATCAGGCATGCTCAGTCCATAACCTTCTTCTCGAAATTCTGCAACAAATGCCCCATGCTGGAAGAGCAAGTAGGTATCAGATGAAAACACAAAACAATGACAACAGTGCATTTTTCAGTAGCCACATCATATTATGTCATTGATGTCAGATTGAGTTATATTAGTCTGCTTTTCATTATGTTGTGTTATGCCTTTTGACATAATGCAACACACTGTAAGTAACATAAAGTGACCTCCAAGTATAAAAGAGAACACAGTTTTTGTCAGATTAGATAGTGGCTATGAATTCTCAGACAGGGAGGGGTAAGTCAGAGAAGGAGGTTTGGATTCAGTGTCCTGAACAACAAATGCACAGAACTTAATTAACAGTTACAGCAGCCCTGGCTGTTTCCAAATAAGTGTATGTGTCTCCACTCAACAGAGAGAGAAGATTCTCAGTGGGATTTGCACTGTTTAATTTATTTAAAATTCTGCAGAGGTATCTGTAATAGCTCTTTCTTTTCTGTACCTGAGCTGTAGGATCTCCATATACAGTGAACATAAGACTAACTTCCCTGAGCCTTGCCTTGTTGCCAGGCTCCAAAATACAGCAGTCAGACTGAGCTTAGCCATTGGGCTTTCTGAGCAGCGCTGTGTAACCTTTGTTACAAGGTTAACTTGTATCAAGGTATCAATGTCCTTTTTATCAAGAATTTAATCAGCTGCTAAGAAAACTACTGTAGGGAGAAAAGAAAAGGGAATCATCATGGCTCTGAAAAGAAGGGGAGCTCCTCATTAATTAAAGGTCATTAAGGAAAAGTGGGTGGTTCACAGGAAGTTGCTAATTCTCTCTGAAGGAATTGAAATCCAGCTCAGTGTGGTAGTTCTTGCTGGTGGCTTTGCTGGACTAAGCTGGTGTTCTCACTTTAGTGCCTACTTGAGAGGCGCTTGGTCTATACTCCTAATCCAGTTTGCATGCCTGCCAGGACTTGCAAGACAATGCTTCAGTTTGCTGCTTTGCTTTTAATTCCTTTTTACATTTGCAGAAATTACTGAGTATACCTGTTCCCCACCTGTAGAATAAATGAACATCTGTGACTTAGAGGATCTTAGGAGCACATAGCAATGAGAAAACAAATGACATGGCCAGAGAACAGTGGTAGTTGGCAATTCCACAAGGTACATTTTGCCAGAATGCAGAGTGCCAGGATGGGGTTCACATGAGTCCTATTTTTAGGTAAGGACTGGCCTTGTCTTTACCCTCAGCACCAAATTAGATATCACACAGAGAGATCAAGCCTGGTCAATGCATAGAAAGGGGCATCCTTTGGTATGAAGGCTGTGATTCATCTCTTCTAAAGGTCTGGGGACTGTCCCAACCTATTGGCAGGATATGGAAGGTTTCAGTTCCCAAATATGATTAGCTGTCACCTGTCTTCTTTTGAAGGCATGCCACTCAAAGACATGAAGGAAGACTATCTGTGTGCAGAAGAAGTATAATGTTGTGGTATGAAGTTGGTCTTAAAACTCAGCCTGCAATAGCTGGAATACTTACAAAGGTACTTATACATTTCCCGTGTAACATAGTCAGCATTAGTGGCTTTTTTCTCTCCGCACTGAACTAGGAGAAGAGTCCACATTCTGTTTGGCATCCCATCTGGCATCCCATCTCACCACAAGAATTATCACAAAGTCCTGTTATCTGCATCTTTTTAAATAGTGAATGTTGTATGGATCAGAAACATTTTCATGATCAGTCTCGAAGATCGAAGTTGCAAAGACACCTGAATACATCTGATGTGGTCTTCCTGAGCAGTAATAGATGTGGAATCTCACTTAAAAAGGTGTTTTAAGATTAAAATTTAATATTGCTAAGAGGAATAGAGTGTAGCATTTTGTGTGAAAAAGGCGCATGGATGAGCAGTTAGAACAGCACACGGTATCAGAATCCCATGTGTGTCACAGGCATTTTCTTTACAATTTCTCCATCTATAAAGGTAGTATAAATTAATATCTACTCAATTTCCAGGCATGCAACATTCCTTTAAAATGTGTATGAGATGCTGTCCTTGTTCATTAGGCTATTAAATATTAGAGAATTAGCTGTTAATTCTTCTGAACAGTGTGCAATAAACCAGCCCTGCTCTCCATCCTGCAAAGAGATCTGTGCAATCAGACCCCTGTGACACTGACATCCACAGTGCTCTGCATGGCTACAGAGATCTACCTTTAAGTATCATTTTGCAGCATCAGAGAGTCCAGCATAAACATGAAACATTATGCGAAGTATTGTTAAGTTTATGAAGAAAGCTGTTACCTGATACTTGATAAGCTCATAAAGAAAGCTGTTACCCTTGGTAGGACATCAAACTTTGCTTATGGCCAGATACAGAGAGTCAACACTGGAAAATCTCGCTGAGATTTGCAGCCAGGCTGGATCTCAGGAGGCTTCCTATTATTATTTTCTTTACTAATAAATCATTATGTTTTCTCCATCACAGCACAGAGAGTTCAAATAAACCTGTCCCTGTGACAATCTGATTCTCTGAAGGAGTGTCCTGTTCTGTTGAGTCATGTGAGAGGAAAATACAAAGAAGTAGAAAGACAGATCAAAAAGGGGTAGCAGAAAGGGCCCTGGAGGCAGACTTAAGTTTGGTATTTAATATTTCAGGTAAAATATTCACTTAGCATCAATTATCTTGTTGGTTTTTTTTTTTTCCAAATGAAATTGCCTTCTGAATCAGCCAGCTCTCTAATTACCAGATTGAATGATTGAAATTTTTAGGGCAATTAAATTCAAGCCTTTCTTTTCCAGTCCTTATGTTATTCCCCCCTTCTCTCCCTCCCCTCTCCAGTCTGGAGCCTTTCTACAATTTGGAGGCAGTTGCAGAAGCAAGCAGACCTTTAAAGCCAAGATGTATGTCTCCCTTAATTCCTCTGTGGATTTGTTTTATAGACTAAGCAGAGAGGGTTCTGGTCTCTCAGGACATGTGCATTAGAAACACACAGTATTGTGTGGGTTTTATCCTAACATGTCATGTCATTTAAAAACAGCTTGGAAGAATTCATTTAATGTAGACACTCTGAAAAGACAAAGATCAATGTTGAAAATACATGCACTATTGGAAAATGCCTGCAGATCAAGCTAGAAAACTAAGGAGCAAATTGATGATAATAATGATGATTGATGATATAGTGGATAAGAGAAAGCAAAACTTCCAAAGAAACAGTACAAAGCATCTGTTAACAGAGCTGTTAGGACAAACTCATGAAATGGCTGCATGAAAAGATAAGCATTCTTCCAAAAAAGGACACAAAATTCACAGGATGGGATCCTGGACCTAGTGAACTCAATGACAAAGCTACTGCTCATTTGGCTGTCTTGTTAGGATTAAAGCACTGATCCTGCAAAACAAGTAACCATATTCTTAAATGTAAGTATGTGAGCTATTACATTGATTTCAGTGGGACTATTCCTTGCTTAAAGTTAAGCAGATGCTTAACAGCTTTGCTGAATCAGAATCTAACCTGGCCAGCGAACATGGTAAGTCTTTATCACAACGAACCTTTGAAATTATGTAAGATTTTCCTGAAAAACCTTACTTTGAGTTTTTCAGATTACCATACTCAATCTAGTATATAAACCTGGGTCTGCTATCCAGCAGGCCGTTGCAGGGAAATGGACTAAGGGACTTATTTTTATGCTGTGTTACACTAGGTATTAGTATAATAATGTCACTGAAGTCAGAACAATGAACACTAGGCTAACTTCCAGCTTGTAACCACGACAATTTCGCTAAAGCCAGATGAATTATTTTATGCTTATTTATTACTTAATTATCCCTGTAGGTGTTCGAGGTACTTCACAACAGCTAAAATAGTCCTTGCCCTGAAGAGCATGCAGTCAAATCTAAGATTAGAGATGACAGCACTGCAAGGGGCTGGACCTGGAGGAAGAACAAGGTCCTTGTTCAACTAAATACTTAAACGTATGTCTGTCTCAAAGTTCAGTTGATTGGTTAAGCACTT
Source organism: Haliaeetus albicilla (assembly GCF_947461875.1). Lineage (NCBI taxonomy): Eukaryota > Metazoa > Chordata > Aves > Accipitriformes > Accipitridae > Haliaeetus > Haliaeetus albicilla. Next base: position 8,497,839 of record NC_091491.1, read on the forward strand.
TTGTGACTCAAGGTTAGTGGGACTGATGTAGACAAGTATTTCAGATGCTAGTGTATGTTCCTGAAAAAGCTATTGCTGCTGCTGTTTTTAATGCATCGGTGTTCCTGTATAGGCACTCTCACAGACACAGATTAGACCTTTAGGAAATATGATTTCATGTCTGTGTGTCCTAGTTTCAGCTGGGATGTAGTTAACTGTCTTCCTAGTAGCTGGTACAGTGCTACGTTTTGAGTTCAGTATGTGAAGAATGTTGATAACACTGATGTTTTCAGTTGTTGCCCAGTAGTGTTTAGACTATAGTCAAGGATTTTTCAGCTTCTCATGCCCAGCCAGGGCACCTGACCCAAACTGACCAACAGTGTATTCCATACCATGTGACGTCCCATCTAGTTTAGGAACTGGGAAGTGGGGGGCAGGGATTCGCCGCTCGGGGTCTGGCTGGGTGTCGGTCGGCGGGTGGTGAGCAATTGCCCTGCGCATCATTTGTACATTCCAATCCTTTTATTACTACTGTTGGCATTTTATTAGTGTTATCATTATCATTATTAGTTTCTTCTTTTCTGTTCTATTAAATCGTTCTTATCTCAACCCAGGAGTTTTACTTCTTTTCCTGATTTTCTCCCCCATCCCACTGGATGGGGGGGGGAGTGAGTGAGCGGCTGCGTGGTGCTTAGTTGCTGGCTGGGGTTAAACCACGACACTGTGGAATTACACCATTTTTTAGTGGTTAATGTTTTGGCCCATTGTGATAATGCCAAACACGATTCATGAATCGGATGGAATGTGTATGCATTAATGAGCATTCCCCGGGAGACACAGCCCTTGTGGTTCCTATGCTGCCTTCTGTTTTCTCCTGCTCTCAACACCATATTCATTACTACACATCTCTTTTTTCATGCTTTGAAGTCCATGACTCTCCATCAATTTGCAGAGGCTTGAGATCTGGCCGCTGGACTTCAGGCATGTGTGATAGATTTAGGGAAAACAGACCTGATCTGAATCACTTTATTGCCATCTGCAGAGCAGTGCTTTTCCAGCATACCTCCCAGTTACAGATGCACCTATGCAGAACCTCAGTCATTTTTCTGGAGCTCTGAATGCACGCACCAGACTCTGGAGCTACCAGACATCTCAGTGGCCCAGATTTTTTGCTAGTTTCCTCTGCATTTGCTCAAGGACCATGTTTCTCTTTTTGCTTTTTCAGGATGCCATGTCCACTTAAAATCTTTTTAGTGTGTGCCCTTCAGCTGCAGCTTATTGTGAGTGCTGTACAATTGTATCCCAACTGCCTACTCTACTTACCTAACGCATTATTCCTGTGAAAGCAAAAGCCATGCATGGAACAGATGCTTGGAACGTATTGGGATCCAATTACTGCACTTTTCCAACCTTACATCTATTGTCTAAACTTGGAGCAGGCATATTTTTATTCTTTGGTGACACTATATAAAGAGACAATTGGCATTGAGTTTGCTGGCTGACTAGTTGGCAGAGAAGGGGTGGAAGGAGCAGCAGCAGTATGGTAGGTTTTATTCTTTCCCATGTCTGTCTGTTTATCTCTGCCTGTATTTCTTTCTGACTCAACAATTCAAACAGAGCACTAATGATCACACTGGACCCCATGAAGTCTCATACTTAGTATCACATCCAGAATGAAGATATATCCCATAAAGCAAGCTGTGAACTTCCAAGGACTTTTCTGCATGTGTTTAACAAATGAGTTAAGGTAGGGAACATAGATGTACTTGCTGAAGGGAAGTGCTTGCACATCTCGTTCCAAGACTAATACACTAGGGCAGCAATGACTGGCATGGCTGGTGTTAATTAGTGCTAAGGTCTGCCATGGTGTGATGGGGAGTGAGGTGAAGGGATATCTCTATAATGGTAACTGTGTTGCTCTTGAGACTGAGAGGAGAAGTAGGAAGTAGGGCAGAAATTTCTGTGTCTTCTCTTTGCCCTGCTCACTGGTGGCTTTTAGCTCTGGGACTCCAACAGCCACCTCTGCACCAAAGGTGCACCTGATGTGATTCCAAGGAGCAAAGAAGAACTTCTGCCTAAGGAGCAGTGGGCAGACTGGGCTCTATCTTTGTCTGCTGCAAATTCAGAGGAATGACTACAACAATATTTAAAAAAAAAAAGCTGACAGTTTTCTCTTTCCTTAATTTTCTCCTTTTTGCAGGTCCTTTTCAGGCTGTCTTAAAGTAATGCTGTCCAGTGGCTCCCTGGGGCTATGGAATATTTGATTCTGGAGAATGCTGGAGGGGGAGCTGTATATGAAAACCTTTCTCAAAGCTTAGTTCAAACCTGATCCCATTTAAGCAGGTGATGAATGTGATCCAAGTGCTGTTCTGAGCAGAATAAAACCGCATTCAAAGTAATTTCTAAATTCCATGCGCAAAACTAGGTTCCAGTTTCAGTCAGTGCAAGCCCAGTGTCAGTGGTTTCACACTGAGCACACAAGCCACTAATCACGTTCTTCACCACTGTTTTAGAAGCGAGCAGTGCCTTGTGCTGATTACACCTCTTCAGTTGTGGATTTACAGGTTTTCCTTTAATCAGCTTCACTGAAGTCTAAGCCAGCCCTTTTGTGGGATGGGGGGCAAGTGCTGGGTCTTAGATTTTCTTCCCCCCCTCTTTTTTCAAATTTTATTTACCAGTTTTCTTCCCTCCTTTTTAGTTCAGTGACACACCACACTACTTGATGTTTGAAGACATTTCAGGACATTCCGTGGTGAAATTGCTTAAGTTAGGAGATAGGAAAATATAGCAAGAGTCTATTCTGTCTCCTCACTCCCAGTTCAACTGATGATTCTCTGTGGTGGTTCTTTTCATTGTGCCTTTTGTTTTGGGAATATATCTTCTGAGGTACCTTACTATACAGGGACACATGAAACAGATTTAAAATAGAAAGAAAAAAATAGCCTTAATGAAAGAAAGCTGAAGAATATCTTTACATAAGGAAGTGATCATTTTTTATTAATCAGAGGGAAATGTATATGTAATTATGCTAGATGAACTCTGTGGGGAGGTTTTTTTCTCTCTTTATGATGTCTTAAGGGATTTATAAATATTACAGAGGTTTTATAGCATCATAATATTTCAGATGTGCAGTAAAGCTACTTTCAAAGGATTAGTGCAGACAAAGCAGCATAGTAAAAAATAATTACAAGTCAGCCAGTGCTACTAGGCTCTGACATACAGGGCTGATGAGAGTGAGAGAGGCAGGGTTCAGGGAGATAATTTTTCTAACAAGAGCAGACCACACAAGTGCTGTGGAATGGAGTTCTGAGAACTGTCTACAGCTCTCCGTTAATTCCAGGGAATTTGAGTGAGGTTGGGTCTGTGATGTCTCCCTGCATGCTCTGTGCTGATGGAGAGAAGGAAGGGAAGAAGAGAGGTGGAAAGGAGAGGGAAGCCTTTTTCTTATTCCCAAAACATTCCTGTGTTTATTCAGTTCGAGTGACACCTTGTAGCAAATTCTGTATGCTGAAGGGAACTGCGTACCCAAAAATAGATTGCATTCTGATCAAATGTGTTTTGCAGCCTGCTTAACTGTCTGGAATGTACCACCTGAACTGAAAGAAGTACTGACCTCAGTGGAGCAATGCTGATTTCACTAGCTGAAAATGTGGCCAATTGTTTAACTGTTTAAGTGTTTGTGTATGCATCTGCACATGCATGTGTGTATACATATGTGCGTGTCTGTAAGCATAGAGGACTGTGTATGCAGAGAGGGACTGTTCATCTGTTTACACGAAGGAGGAGGACATGTATATGCCAGAGAAGACAATTTGTTGGGTGGGGAAAGCAGCTGGTGGATTTTGGGTTGTAGAGGTTGAGCAGTCTGCAGTTGGAGAGGTTATCTGCTGTTCTGAGATAAGTTTGGGGAGATAATGCATTCTCTCTGTATATCTGTGGAAGAGAAAAAAGGAGACTGTGATTGGGAAGGGATTTTATGTGGGGCAAAGGAGAATGCTTTAGTGTATGGGAGTGTGAAGCAGGGAGGATGCAGTTCAACAGATTTTTCTATCTAGCAGGGATCAAAGGTGTGTGTGTCTGTGTGGGTGTGTGGGAGGCTGGGACTACATATAAAATGGAGTGAGGATGAGAAGGGAGGGATCTGTTTGTGAGTGCAGAGTAGGTAATAAAAAGATCTTCTGTTTCTCAGTTCTGATAACGTGGGTTTTTATTTGAACGATCTGAGGCTGTTGCCTGTTTGAAATGCAAATTGTGCCCTTAGAGCAGTTTATGTTGCTTGCTCCTCTAGACTGTTCCCTCAAAGGCATGCACTTGGGTTGGCCTTATGCTGCTCACCTGCCATGAAAAGGACCTAAACCACACTAAAAAAAGGGGTGGCTTGTCCATAGCTGGGAGCTTTGGTGCAGATGCAATGTAAATTATCTCAGCAGAGCAAACTTGTGAGACAATAATCAACAAAAATCCTGTCCAGTGCTGCACAAATCCCTTGGATGGGCCTGAGATGTAACTTTTGATTCAGAAGTTGGATTCAATGATAACAAAAATTCAAAGACAGGAAATGTCGGCACTGAGATTCCAGAGTGGATGAAAAACAAGGAGAGGCTGTGATGGATGAAAAAGTTATAGTAACTCAGAGTTAACATCATACTGTGGATCACAGTAGGGGACAGAACCTGAGCAAGTTGATGGATGATTCTGTCTTTTCTGTAGTCACAGATGTAGTTGCAGAGGAAGGAAGTATAAAATGTGAAACAGTGCAATTTAAAGCTGGTAGTATCTTATGTCTAGTTTGCCCTGAGCTGAATGAACACATAAGGGTACAAGACCACAGAATCAGTCTCTTAATAGTGTACACCACTCTTTTTCTCTGAAGGACTCCCTCACAAGAGACCTGCTTATCCATTGGTGTCTTCACTGGTAAAAAAATTAAAAGAAGACACAATAAGTTGCTGAGTGGGGAAGTGTTTCTGCTTGTGTTTTAACTTTGGCTGTCAGGAATATCAAACTGTGTCATCTTTAGTTATTTAGAGTATTTTCTGAGTGTTCTAAGGCATGGTGGACCAAACAGGGAACTGACCTCCCCAAACCAAAAATGTGGCTTCTGGCAGAGTGCTGCCCATTTTGCCTGACTGCCTGTGGAGACATTCTTGCTCTGCAGAAAATGCTAAGTAGAGGTTGGTTAACTTCATACTTACTGAAGGGTAGGAGTGTGCACCTGAGCAGTCAGTGCAGAGTAGCACCAGTTATGGAGCTGTGCCTTTGTTTATCTTTGCAGCAGCTTGTCTGTTTTACCATACGTTTCTTGGTTGCCTGCAAAATTCATTGAGGGGCTGAGATGATAAAGTTCTGCAATAATCCAGCATTACTTCCGTTCTATCTCTAGTCTCACAAACCTGCTCTAGCACCAGCCTTTTATGAATTTATCAGGGTAAGCAACGCCTCACGTTCTGAAGTAAGAACCAAGTATTTTCAGCTCCTTCTTCCTTTTCATGTAGAGATATAAACTGATTCCCTGTCCCCTTTTCTTTTAGGTCACCCTTAATTCAGAGATTTCTTCACTCTGATTCACTTGAACATACACCCCCATCCGCAATATATAAAAAAATGAATCCCTATTCTTATATCCAGAGAGGCAAAGGCAGCGCACACTCATTGTTTCTGCCTGCCTCTGTCACTGCACTATCCTTGTTCTCTCTGGCTCCCTGATGCTGCCAGAGAGGAGAAATATAAAGAACCTCAGTGAGGGAAACTCAGCTCAAAGCAAATGGCTGGTTCAACAGAGTTTTCTTGGGACCAGATTTTGGTATGGCTCCATTTTTTCATTTAAAGATTCTAAAACAAACCAAAACCAACCAAAGAACCAACCAACCAACCAAAAAAAAAAAAAAAGACCCTTTAAAATCCAGGCTAATTGAGAGAGTGCTAACACTAGTAAGACAAATGAGTGATATGCGACAAGCCTGTGGTTTCTCTTCTAAAGTGAAGTGTTGTTTTCTTCACAATGGGATGATTAATACACTCAGGCAGGAATATTAATAGGCTTGTTCAGTTGTTGCAACATTCTTCCCACTGCTGTGCTATTGAGGCCTCGGAATCCGAGCCCAGGGGACTCTCAGCTCTTCAGTTTCTCATCTGGCACGTTTTGTATGTCAGTCTCAAAGCACATGTTGCAAAGATAGAGCAGCTATCTTTGCAAAGTGCAGCTCGGCACACTTTTTATTTTACAAATGGGGAAATCAAGGCAGACAGAAGTGATGTGTCAGTCACCCACTTGCTCCTCTGTAGGTCACCTACTAAATCCTTGACAGTTTAGAAACCATATGTTTGCTCAGTTCTGTATTGCTCTTTTTACTATTCATCAAAAAATTCTGGAGTGTTTGGAGTTGTCAGACAGCAGCACAGACCTATTTCTGTTCTCCTAGAGCTGCCTTTTAATTTGACTTACCCACCAGAAAGACAGTAACAATGTACTGTATTCTGTTTCTGCTCCACCTATTTATCTCTCAGCCTTCCTCTTCATAGCACCTGCCTACCCATCAGTCATGCAAAATCAAGGTGCAGTTTCTTTCTGTGATTATGTATTTCCTAGCCTTTCAGAGCAGATAAATTGCATTCGCAACACTGCATACGCAAAACCCAAGAGACTGATAATCCAGGATGCTCTATATGTTTGATGCCAAAAGACTGAGCTTGAAACTGGTGATGGAAAGTCATTCCCATGCAACAGCTGTTCATTGGCCCCTGTGAAATGTATTGGTGGTCTCAGCCCCATTCCACAAGTGAGGAGATCATAAATAGGATCCACACCCAGAGCTTCAGCAGAAAAACTAAAGATAGATTGAGCGACATGGGCACTGATCTCCTTTACCGTTCCTGGAGGTGACTAACCAGAGAGCAACATTGAACAAATACCATGCTAAGATGAATTTCTCCTAGTACAGCGAGTGCTCTCTGGATAACTAGTCTTCAACCTTTTTTGCCTCGAATAGGACTTCACTAATGTAAAGAAACTTTGGGGTGTTTTTTTGTGTTGCTGGTCTGGTTCTAATAGATACTGAGCCACAGCTTTTGGGTTTATCTGATCTTTTCTTATAGCTACAATCCTTGCTTAAAAACTTACAGCACAGAGAACCCATTAAACTGAGGAATAATGGAGGTATTGCCAGTGGTTAACATTTAAATTTAATAAAACCTGGGGCTGGAGCCCTCTGTCCTTCATTGTGGTGCTAGCTTAAAAAGATGCAGATTGTTTGCTAGCATGTGGAATATTTATCGTGCTGAATATGGATGCTGTATTTGGTCACAGCAGAGCAGAGCATGAGAATGGTAAAGCATGTTTTGTCTTCATAAAGACCAGCTACACAAGCACAGGAGAACCAGTTCTACTACCCCATCCAAAAATGCTGAGGCCAGCCTTGTGCCCTGTGGTCAGTTCCTCTAGACAGCTTGCAATACATTCTGCTGGGTAACATCTGCTTTCTTTTTACCTCGGGGAACAAATACATGTAAATACGTAGGATTGTTCTTAATATTTCCATTCGATCTGGAAGTGTTGAAAACCTCCACCAGGCACCTCACGTTACATGGAATATTGCCCATTACTGCTCAAAATAACACTTATTTCATGTGGAGGAGGAGGAGAGAATCCATTTATTCCAAAATCAATATTTCTACATTCATTAAACATTCCACTTATTCACTTTTTTTTTCCATGCCTGTGGTGGCATTCTATCCTTATTTTTATCCTCACTGCAAATACATTTTTCTTTTTATTTCCATTCCTATTTCCAGATTTTAGTGCTCTGCATTAGCTGATTTGAGCTTGACAGGTCTGGAGTGTGGGTGTGTGGGTGAGTGTCTACCATAGCCCTAATTTTCAACCTGGGATCTGAAACAGGGTGGCTGAGTGCGGAAATCTGCCTGGCAAATTAAATTGATCAGACAATGTATACTTCAAACACAGTCAAGTGGGAATATTTCCTTGAGCTGCTCTGCTCCTCAGGATATTTGAAATCAGTATTGAATTTGAACTTTCACAGGCTTTTTTATTTTGATGAAAGGAGACAGTAGAAGTTGCCTTCTGTTTCATGCAGAATAGCCCAAACTAAGTAAGACTAATTTTCCATGACATGAGAACCAGGTGGGACTATGATGATGAAGTTTAAAAGTAAAAATGATAAAGAAAAAAATAATCTGTCTGGAAGGGAACTCAAAAGGCAATGTAGCTCATTATCGTGCCCCAAGTAAGGATAATGCTGTGATTAAAACATTTCTGTAATCCTTAGGAACCACACATTTTATTCTTTACTGCAGAACAAGAACTGTATTGTTTTAGGCAAGCTGGTTGGGCCCTTATTCAAAGGTATATCATAAAGTCTAGTTCTGACTGATTTTTGGTGAGCATTAGATTCTTAGATATCATTCTAGCTCTTTCCCCAATCTTTCTCTGTCTCAGTCTTCAGATTACAGAATAGTGATAAAAGCCAGCCTGCCCTTTTATTTAAGATGTCTATCTTGAATATTAAAATTATATGGACTAGTCAGGCAATGTAGTGTAGTGTCATAGGTTGGTGCAAGAATATAGAGTGTCCTCCAAGTGTAGAATGTGTTCCTACATAGGAAGAATCTGTGCAGTCAGTGTTGGTCCAGACAGAGCAGACTTCTAAACATTTCTATGTGAGTAGGAAATGATATAATTTCCCGTTATAGTTCCTGAACTGAGTCTTCATGTAGGGCCTCATTTTGAGTCTGGCTGCCTGTCCCTGCTTGGGAACTGGGAAAGAAGGAGTACCTGTAGCCACTTACCTGAATTGCTTGTATTTCCTGAGAATAGCAGGTTGGGAATTTTAGCTTACATCTCCAAGTGCGTCTGTAAGCTTACATCACTCCTCCTGTAGTACAAAGCTCTGAAAAGCCAGGGCAGAAGCGGGAGTAGTCTTCTGCATCAAATGGTCTGGCATAGGTGACTTTACCCAAGGAACAGGCAGTTCCTTGGGGAAACAAGCAGTGCACCAGCTGTGATATTCAGAGTCACACTTTGAGTCCTTCACCTTTTTTAAGGCAGCACAGTGACAAGCCATCCTTGTTTATCTGAGCTGTCAGGTTCCAGGCCAGAGCAAGGGAATGGCAAAAAGCCTCAGTGAGAGATTAATCTGTTACTAAAGCAGCATTTTTCATCCCATTTATATATATATGTATATATATGATTGAATTAAAAACCTTGTCATAACAAAACACAATCCTCTTGTATTACTTGACTGTATATATTTTACGTTCTGTTAAAGATGGAATTCGCTTTCCTGGGTGCTTAAAAGACAAATATATATTTAATCTTCTTATTTGTATTACAGGCTCCAAAAAAGGCAAAGAAGAAGATAGAAGGTGGTTCCAATGTATTCTCTATGTTTGAACAAACCCAGATCCAGGAGTTCAAAGAGGTTGGTCACTATTCTGCTGTTGTCTATAGTCTCCTGTCATTGCTAATGAATAACATAGGTTTTGTTTGTAATCCTTATTCAATTCTCCATCTGCTTTAATAGAACACACAGTTGTTTTCTGAATCATCTCTGTGGTTTTGGCTGGTATATAATTTTCCTTGTGTGTTTGTTTGTTCTTTCCTTCGTTCATTCTTTCATTCTTTCTTTCCTTCTTTCTGTCCCTCCCTCACTCTCCTGTCTTAAGACCTAGACTTATTTGAAGCGCCCCCAAGCCCCCACCCCAAAATAAAGGAAAATTATCATCTCATCCACTTTAGCCCTGATTCAGGAAAACACTTTAGCACATGTTTAAAGTTAAGTTTAAGTGGTATTTTAAATAAGAATAGTCTTACATGCTCAAGTATTATCCTGAATAGAGATGCCTTATTGAACCAGGGCTTTAATTAGTGGACTGTTCCACAATAGCAATAGAAAATATTCTTCTATGCCCTTCTAATACTGCCCACAAACTAGAAACAAAAATACCAAGAAGCCCTCAGCCGACTTCCTCCGTAAATGCCAATAAAACAAAACAACATGTTGAGATTAACTAAGTAAGCATCTTTTAGCTCCCAAAGAATTTGATATTACCATGCACTGTAGATTCTTTGACCAGTTACCTGTGAGGAGGTAAATCTAATGGGCTGGCATAAAAGCTTAAGCATATTAAAGACAGATAATTTGTTTGATGAGTTTATGCTCTTTTTCTGAGTGGACATTCTAGAATGTTTGTGAGGCCATCACATTTTGCACTGGTTTGTAATTTCAAATTATTCATTTTTTCTCCAGTTTTTGCTAACTCACACCTCCAAGGCAATTTCCAATGGGATAAATAGCTACTGTTTCAGTTTGTGCATGTGGCTTTCTTTCAACTTTACTTTTCATGAGCATTCCCACCAGTAAAGTTCAGTGTGAGTGAGACTAAAAACCCATGCAAAGGATTGTGAATATGGCCCAGGTAAATTAATTGAAACCACTAACCTTTTCCCTACAGTTAATGCGGAGATGTTTAACACTCTTCTCCCACCTCTTCTCCAATATCCTATGAACCTCCAGTCTTACTTTCTCCAAGGACTACTGTTTGAAGATGTACCAATAAAAAGAAGAACTGGACAGAATGCTGTATCTGATCTTCTCTAAATAATACTAGGAGCGTTTCTGGGAGGATGGTGGCAGAATAATGCCAAAAGCATGAGGCAGTGGAGTTGTCCAGTGAAAACCAAGACCACGCTGTGTCTAAAAACTGCATACTTGGGACAAGTATTTCTGAAAAGCTGTTTTTGATCAGAACATTTTTATCTACAGATTTCAACCAGCTCACCAGAAAATGTTTCAGCATTACTGTTACTACATTATTTTAAGTTCACCCATTACAATACATACCTAACTCTCTTCCTGTTTTCTGTGAGCTTGCTGGGCTCTGCTTTGCTCTTCATATTTTCTTCTGTTTTGCTTCCAAATTGTGGGGATCACCATTTAAAGCAAGCCCCCCCAAAAGGAGGGAAAACAACTCTAAAGACTTGGGCTTAATTTTTATGAGATGATGGTTTGGCAGGTAAATGAAGGGTTATGAACATGCATGCTGCAAGTAATCACATGGGCAAACTGGAATGTGAGCAGGGGAGCTTTGTAAGAAACTGGAGGTAAAACTACATGAAGATATGTTGATATAATATGATCATGGAAAGAAGAGCACCCCATAGAGCAGTAGACTTTAAAACTCTGCAAGTTACTGTAGCTGCAATGAGCTGTATTCTCAGGAAAATGTTGTCTTTCATAATAATACTGAAGTGAGAATAATTCCTGGTCATTGTAAAGATACACTCTCATATTGATGTGTATATGTCAGACAGATAACGAGCTTCAGAGATGTCTGGTTCTACTATTCCCCATTGTATGACCAGGGGAATTTCAGGTCGTTAAAATCTTTCAAAATCAATGAAACATTAAAAGTGTGACGGCAGCAAATAGACAGACATGCAAATAGGTACATGGATAGATAGGCAGTTAGCTGGCTTGGTAAATAATGGTTAGAGTACATAAATTCTGTGTTAGCTGAAAATAGAAAAGTAACTGGTTTTTTTCTATCAAAAGTTAAATTTTCCCTGACAAGAAGTATTTAAGGTCAACACATCAAGGTCAGTCAGAGCACAGGGTACAGTCTGAAGGATGCAATTTATTGGAAAGGGAAACAAACTTTGAATAAATAACACTATGAAACCTATATTTCTCTGTACCTTTGAAAATTCAGCTTTCTCTGTATGATGGATCATTTTAAGGCCCAGAAGAAATTGACTTTAGCTTGATAGAAGACAGATATCTACAGTAATTAAATGTTTTACAGAATATGATAGCTGCACAAAGGAACAAAGTATGGGAAAAGTACAAAACACACAGAGTAACCACTGACTAAATCCTTCCTAACTAAAGCCTCCCTAATTCAAACTTTTATGGGTTAAGGCCTGAATGGCTGGAGCTGCCAGCATTGGCTTCAGCCCAGCTACACGCTGCACTGAGCACTAATTTAGTAAGAAGAAGTTTGGGTGGGTTTAATTAAGCCTCTTGCCAAGATACAGTAATGTGTTGAAAGTGAGGAAAGTGCAATGATGTGGCATGATGTGGATGAATCAAAGGAAGTTAAATATTCTTTTTTACACCATGAGTATAATACCCCCTGGACTGGTATGTGTGATTGTAGCACTGTCCAGTGCAACATGGCAATGGCAATAAATTTTCCTTTTTCTTCCAACAGGCTTTTACCATCATGGATCAGAACAGGGATGGCTTTATTGACAAAGCAGACTTGAGAGACACATTTGCTGCACTAGGTAAACTGGTAGTAATAATTAAATACTTAAAAGAAATACAGTTTAAATTTCAAGCACATAAGAAAAGTTTGTATTAGAATTACAGTGGGGGAAGTAATGAGATAAACATGAGGCAAAAGGAAACCTGTTCAGTTTGATTCTTCCTCCTTTATGGTAGTTGCTATCTTACTACATAGCTCCAGCTGGAAAGTCTCCTGAGCAGCCTCTTTCAGAAGCAAAATGAAGGTCTCTCTGGGACTCAGTGGCGGGTGCAAGAGAGCTGTGCAGCTGGCAGCTCTCCAAAGGCACTGATCCCTCCCCTGCAACTATTTCATAAAAAGCCCACCCAAGCAGGGGTCCATGCCACGCATTTCTGATTTGCCTCTGAATCCGGGCTTCACAGGCTGCACCTTTTTCATCTAGGAGCCATGCAATATCTACCAATTAACATTGTTGTCATGGACTAGCTGCCCCTCTGCCCACACAAAAGTAGGAGGACTTCATGTGAGGTTCTGTGCTATTGTGCATTTATGTGGGGTGGAATGTGCATGTCATGAGATTAGGTATTGTCCATTCCATGCGCATCACAATCCTGATAATATCAAGCGGATTAAAGCAAATCTTCCCAAGGAAAGGAAAAATCAAAATGTTCATGATCCCAAACCTGGAGTTGTATCCTTGTTGCAACATTTGAGGCTTGAACAGTGATGTAGGCATTTGGGCTTTTGCCATCTGGATCTTATTAAAAAGAGCTTGATAAGAATCTTTAGTGCTCCCTGGGGTGGAATCAGACGCCAGCAGAGTCAGTGCAAAGAGCAGAAGCTCCTGAACTCTTTATTGTGACAACGAGGTTTGCAAACTTTGGCCTGTAGCTACTGTTACCCTGAAATATTTATTTCCTAAGGCCAAGTTCTGGTATCTTTCCTGTTCAGTGAAGCCCTTCAATGCCTATAAAGAACAGTCACAGCAAATTACCACTCAATTTGAGTAGGGTTGCCAGGATCTAAATTCTCATCAATAGGACTGTGCAAAGATGGGGAAGGGATAGGACTACTCAACTTGTCCATCTGCCCTCTACTCAGAAAGGCATCTCAATATACAGGAGGGCAAAGACTGAGACCTTGGATTCACTTCAGTCACTTTGAAGTCTGCTATATTAATATCAGTGGGGCCCATATTTCACCTGAGGTAAAAAAAAAACAAAACCACCCCCCCACACCCCCCCAGTTTATTTAGAAGTGTCCCTTCTTTTGTCCACTGCTGGCCACATCCATATTATTTATCCTTCTTACTCCTTCAGTCACCCTTTGATCTTAGAGCCAGCTCTGCCAATTTGTTTTACACTGGGGTATTCTGGAGTTGTGTTCTACCATGTTATTAGCAAAGTTGCACAGAGCCCTGAGCTCCCCAGTGGGAGGAGATGAATGGGAATCGTTTTTTGAAACACAATTTGTGATTTATTATGAAAAATGATCTCTGCTGCAGGTCGTCTGAATGTCAAGAATGAAGAGCTTGAAGACATGGTGAAGGAGGCGCCAGGTCCTATTAACTTCACTGTCTTCCTTACTATGTTTGGGGAAAAGCTGAAAGGTAAGTACCTTTGGGGGGTTGGAGAGGTATCTGTCAAAGATCCTCAGCACTGAAATATCTCAGCACCTTGCAAATTATAATAATGTATCCACAGAACAATGCTTAAAGGCAAGGAGTGATCTCCATTTTTGCAGACAGAGCTGAAGTATGAAAAGGCTAAGGGACGGTCCAGAGGACAATTCAAAGGTGTGATTTCAGCTTGCATAAGCTAACATGAAAGTGGTGAGTTGAGGTCCAGAAAGTAATGAAATCACAGCAGCCTGGAGCAGAGTGTAGATGAGTTATTAACTGTCAGGTTCCTAGGCTGAAGTCTGTTGCTCATGCTATAGTGGTATCACTCCCAGTGTTAGCTGGTTTAAAAGTATGTTCAGTATTTCTACAAAAAAACCTTCTGTGCTCCTTTGGCTCATTATGCAAACATGACTTCTGCACCATCCTTGCAGTTATAGGGCATGAAGGAGCAACATGGCTTTCCCTCATTTTCTGCATTAGTTGTAACTCAGGGGTGCAGCCTTGGTTTCACTTGAGGTCAATAGTGCTTTTGCCATTGGATGAAGATTTCGCTGAATAAGTCTTAATGGAGTGGATAAACTGAAATAATTTAATCTCAGTGGGTTTACAATGATGAGGGAGAGGGATTTTACCCATTACCACAGAATATATAGGGATCACTGTAGGGAGTTCGGAAAATGTGGGTACTAAATTTGTTGTTAGCTGGTAATTTAGTCATCTCTCTTATACTGTTAATAGCTAGAAACTCCAAGAGAGGGAGTGTGAGGCCGAGAGAAACCGCTAGCCATCTTCCTATATGCATTAGACATAGGTGAAAGCCTTGACCTTCAAAGAAAGGTTGGCCTCAGCCAAGCACGTTCCAGAAGTTTGTTAAAATAACTAATGAACAGAAAAATGGAAAAATCTGATCCCATCTTCTTAAAAACATTTATTGTATTGCTGCTGAACTCTGGCTTTATATTGCTGAGCACAATTTCAGCGAACGGCTTTCTATGCTTGGAATAGAAAACAGAGAGGTCTGAAAGAAAGAATTAATGTAGCTAGTCCTCAAAGAAATACACTATTGCTAAGGAGCACAGCATGTCTGGAAAGCATAAGAGGTGATGGAGAAGGCTGTAGACTGACACTTAGGAGGGGATTTTATTACCCAGACATCGATCTGTCTTGATCACAGTGATACCTCCACCTTTACATTCCAGATGTCATCTTGCAGAGTAGGTAGTGCCCTTCTCCATAATCTTTCTTCTGGGACATGTGACTATTTCTTGTGGGGTGCCCTGCTACCCATTCCTGTCTATTTGTCATGCTTATGACCACACGGAGCATGGAAATGAGCTCTTCTTCCTTTCCCCTCTTCCCTCTTGTCTCTTACGATTGCTGAAGCTGGCAAAGAGTCTGGCCCTGCCAATTGTGTGGCCTAAAACCAGAGCCAGCACAGGAAGGTGAATGGTAAAGCATACCCCTCTTGTCTGCAGGTTTCCTGTTGGCTACTAGCAGAGGAGGAGGGTTTTTTTAATTTCCATTTGGTGAAGGGAAAATCACAGCTGTGCTTGTCATGCCCTTCTGGTTGGGTTTGTCATGCAAAGGAAGCAGAGCCAAAAGACTGCACATTCCCAATCAAAACTAATTGGGATGAAGAGCCTTTGTAGTGCAATTAGAAAGGGAGAAAGGGCTAGAGGAAGTGGATATGGCAATTTTGCAACACTCTTTATTAGCTAAGTACCACTCAGAGAATTTGGTGAAAGGTGCTTTCTAAGTAAAATTTGTTGTGCTATAATTGATTTCTGTCATAAAGGGGAAGCTGGGATTTTCAGGACGAGCTTTAGCTTTATATATTGAGATTATGATGCCAGATGAACAGCTAACAAAACTCGGTTTATGTTAATGCCAACCACATGGAGCTGTTTCTACAGGGAGTCAGAATAATACAATTTGTACAGAAAACAGAGATGCCGCACATCAAAGAAACCACTTTATTTACCAGCTAATCAATAAAGAATGCCTGCTGCATTGCTTCTCTTCAAAGCCGAAGTCCAAGGATATGACAGGGTAGAAAATGTAAAACACAGTAAGAAAAAAAAAATCCCCCACACAGTGGTGACTACTTAAAATGCAGACCTTTCCTTGGAGCTGGAAGATGTCTCTCTTCATGGGACAATCTAAACGCTCATTAAATACCAATGCTTTTTATATTGATCATATGTTTATTGCAGTTTGAATACATTGCCTACAGCTTGGCAAAAAAATACACATGGCCAGTGTGTGTGACAAGAAGGAGGCTATATAGCCTTAGGTTTATTCACTGTTATATCCACTGAGATACTACTGCTAATCCTTGTGAAACCTTTTAAACAAAGAAAACTGAGGCGGCATCAGGAGTATATGGAGTCATTAGAGCAGGGAACCTTGACTGGGTTCTATTCTGGTTGTATCTCTGCCAAACTTTGAAACAAACTTTGAAACTGCAATTCTTCATGTTATTACCTTTTTTTAATCATGCTTTCAACATTTCAGCATCCCAAGTAGCTTCATTTGTCTATGGGTCAGTCTACCTGCTTGTAAATTTGGTTTCCTACAGTTATAAATAATGACTTGTATTATATATACTACCGTAATATTTTGAAATACTGGGGAACAGTCAGAAAAAGAATATATAGTATATCCTTTGGTGTGGGTTGACACTGTCTGTAAGTGAGTATACTCAGAATCTGCAGTATTACAGAATGGTTGGAAGCCCCAGCCAAGATTAAGGCACTGTGAAAGCTAGTCCCTGACCCAAATTTTTTCCAGTCTAAATAGATGGGACAGATAAAGGGTGGAAGAAAAGGAAGACTATTACTATCATTTTACTGCTGGGAACAGAGGAGCAGGGAAATTAAAGTCATACCAAAAGTCTCTGGCCCAGCTAAGAGCAGAAGCAAAATCTTGGAACCATAGTCTAGTGCTTTAAACCATCCTGTTTCTGTAAGTAACACTTAATGAAGAGATACTTAAGTGGAGGTGCACTACAGAACATAAGTGCAGATCACCATTTTACATTGATCATCCTGTTTCCATTGCATTCCACTGACATTCTGATTTTATGATGAGCTCCATTTCCTTTAGTGAGGGAAATAACCTCTTCTCTGTATAGCTAAGAACAAGTAACATCAAAAAGTGTTTTTACAAGGAACGTACAGTACAAGATTAAAGGAAGCCAGTGAGGGAAACAGTTTGTTATATTTTCATTTCTGAAAGCCACTAATCCTCTGGGTACTGATATTGGAGACCAGTTCCTGGAAGTTTTCTCTCCTGCAGACATAGAATAGATATGAGTTATTATTTTTAAGCTTCTGAGCATTGAACTGTTCACCTCTATTGTTTATCTGACATGACAAATGCTGCCGACTTAAGAAACCTTTGTCTTCAAACCTATAACTGCAGAATTCTCCATTTTGCACTGTTTTCAAGTGAATGCAATTACTTAGCAAGTATTCAGCAGCTATAGAAATACATCCAGGCTTCTAAATTATATTTCATTAATTTTAGGCACAGACCCAGAAGAAACCATTCTGAATGCTTTTAAGATTTTCGACCCAGAAGGAAAAGGCCACATAAAGGCAGACTAGTAAGTTTATTTCAAATCCTTTTAAAAGAATAATAATAATGATAATTGCACAAGTTTAAAGAACTGCTTAAAAGCTATATTTTTCACAGTATTTTAAGAGACAGAGGAACTGTCAGACAGAGAAACATTTAGCTTTGTAAGCTGGAGTTAAAAGACTGGACTATTGTATGCATGTATTTGTATACCAAAAAGAGATGTTATTGTCTTCAGACATTGCAAGAGGCAACGGAAATATAATCACATGTAGGCCATTAGATAGCCTTTTTTGAAGGTCTGGATATAAATCAACACATGATTCTGTGTAGATTAACTCCATATGTAAAATTAAAATGAATGTCTGGTGCCTAACTCTCAGAGTGCTTGACTAAAACAGGAAAGCTAGTCCCCTTTTAAAAAAAGTGATCAATTTAATTAACTCCGGGAATGAGGACATTTTCCTTGTTACATGTTTACTGTTTGAGCCTTCTGCTTTTAGACAATAATTTGCTGTAAAATTCCACTAGATATGGTGGGAGGCAAACCAAATAATACTATTAATAATATGGCGATTATTGTCAATATGGCTATTTTTTAAACAAGGAGGCAGGACATAATTTGTATTCATAACCTGTTACACCAACAAAGCAAGGTAAAAGGACTTTAAGCACTAATTGCACAAATGTGCAAAATGCACAAAATGTACATTGCACTGCCAGAACAGTGTAAGCAGGCCTTCAGGTAAGTGACATAAGTGATATCAAATCAGGGCAGTGGATGAAGAGGTCTTATGTATGGATCCAGTGAAATGCTTTATGTGCCTAGATTTATGCATATGCTTAAATTCCTTGGTGAATTTGGGGTCTATACTTTTACTGCAGCAGCCATTTCAGGTAGATTCTGTAAAGCATAATAGATATAGGAAGTTTATTAGGGAACCATGAGTTACAAAATTGTATTTGCATCAATTAATTCTGCTAATGTTGTGATAAGGTAAATGAAAACTAAACCTCTTACCAGAACCTCTAAGGTGGAGTTTTCCACGACATTATCTGCAATTATCGATGTCTCATGAAAGTTAGTTGGAAATACAAAATTCACATACAATATTTCTTTCCATTACCAGTATGCTTTTCTATGACAGTACCCCAGTGGGTATGAGAGTCCTATTGTGGTATGCAATGTGCAAAATAAAGCCAAAGAGACAGTCTTTTCACTAAAGAACTTCCAAATTAATTAAAACACAACAAGTGTATGTAGCAAACAATCAGAAGAAACAGAGGGTTAACAGGCATCCTGATTGTTTTGGGGTTAACATTAACCAAACAGCTTGGGAGGAACAGTCAGAGAAACACATCAGAAGTGACTCAAACAATCAGAATAAAATGTAGCCTGTTGCCAAATAGGCCAGATCACACAGTAGTGAAATCACAGCCACGAAATATATCCTTCTGATAATACAAAACCCATGAAATGTTATATTTCCCACCACTATCTGTAACAATATACTGCATACAAAATCTGTGGCTTGCCACCCTATGTCCAGTTCTACATTCCTTGGACACTGGAAGCCAGTTGGAGTTTGGGGCAAATTAGGAATGCAGTATCACACTCCAAAATGAAGATGAGAAATTCACAGAAATACTTTTATTTTTCCTTGATGGAAAAGGTCAACCTTGTCCCCACCCCCACTGCACAGCTAACATTAGACAATTGTTTTAGTTCATCACCACAACAGAGCATAATGTTTACTTATTAGACCCGAGGGTAATGTTGATCATTACAGAACAAACCATTAAATCAATTCCGTGAATGTCTTTGAGGTTTAACTTCTATTCATATGCTTCCAAAATGTAGACATTTGAAGGTTTTGAAATAATTTTTATGTTGGCTTATACAGCCATTTCAATATGACAGTTAATGTTAATAAGTAATATTTCTCCATATTAAAAAATCCTGGAATGTTTCTCTCCAAAACCAGCCATGTTGACCTTTTAATCAGAACTTCTTTTTATGTTCATAGAGTTAACATCCTTCTGGGGATTTTTATGTCTCTTCCCTCTGCATGTTTTCACCTCTAGTCTGGAAATGACTCACTTAGTCCATCTGATGGTAGCTGGGATGGAGTCTTCTAACCTTTCCAGAAGCTCCAGGAGTTTATAACTTAATTCCAAACTCAGTGACAGACTTTGTTTGTCTGCATCATTATACCACACATAAAATCCTTCCTATAGCATGATGTCAAAAAGAGAAAATGCTTTAGGTCACATTCTCAGCTGGTATAAACTGGCATAGCATTTGGAAAGGTTAGATGATTCAGTCCTAAATGCCATTCATTGGACAAAGTGAGTCAGGCCAACATCAACTGTGTCTAGCGTTGATGCCAACAAAACTTTTCAGATTTGTACCAGATGAAAATGGACCCAGGAAGCTTACGTGAATTCTGGACCTTTGGAGATTAGTTTGACTGATCTAATGATGTTTCTTATCATAGCTGTAGAGCACTGTTCATTTCAACTCACGTGTTTTTCTCCAAGACAGCACTGTAGAAAGGGCAAACCCAGTGGAAAACCAAAATGTCCCAGAGATTTCACAGATAATTTTAAAAAAGGTTTTGAAAATATAAGAATGCAACAAAGTATTTGTAACTGTAGAAGGAATTGATGTCAGCCAGGACAAGAGATAACATTTAGACTCCTATGTCAAGGCAAATGGATATTCTTTTTTGCTCAGAAGACTTAGATTTTTTTTTTTTTTTTGAGAAGCAAATAGTCTTTTAAAAGAAAACAAGATACACAAAGAAAAGAGTGCATAATCTCTAGCTTTGGAAATTGTGAGTGTTTGTTTCCCTATAAAATAAATAATGGAAAATGTGCTTAGATCCTTAACTGAGTCCTTCTTCCTTATGAGTGTGCCAGAGCCTACTGGGCTGTGCATCAGAAGATTATAATTAGATATTTGATCTTTTCTTTTCCCCTAAATACTTTAAACATGTGAAAAGAAGACACATAGTGCCCAGATCTCTTTTTAGTTCAGTCCTGTTTGTGATGAAGTTTATTTGTGACTTCTGACAAAATTGCTGTAAGTGCTTCCTTCTATTCAGCAAGCTCCATATCGCACTTCCTATTTACATTTGCTAACGCTGTTCACCCCAGTGCGCATATATCCAATAATCAATTTGTGCTGATAAGAATGATCTCTCTACTCTTGCACCCACTGATCATTTGTGAATTCCACTTCAAAAAATGCAGTCGCATAACAAATGGCCAGGATAACAAAACAGAAACAGCAATATGAGAGAAAGAGATGAAGAAAGACTTTGCTAAGTAAAGTAATGCAGGAAAAATATATGCAATAGCTTAAGCTCTGTCTGTGACTTCAGAGTATTTCCCCAAACTTGCATGGGTATTTTAACTCTTGTCCTTGTAGGTAAAGTCCTTATTCATTACCCAGAAACTTCTTTTTTCAGTTTTCCCTTTCTGTCTTTCCAAATGAGCCCTTCACATCAACAAGAAAGAGATTCAAAAGTGTATATGCCTCTTATGCAAATTGCTATATGTCTTTATTGTAGCCTTTTACTGGAAAAAAATATGTGTGTTTGAGATATGAGGAAGTACAGTTGTAGCTTTGCCATCAAAACTACACTTTTATCTGTCTGACTTTTTTCACTCAAGACGCATGGTGTATGGGAGCAGGAAGGGAAGCTTTACTATTTTGCCTGAACATCTGCATCCACAGTAGGTGAATTTTGCTCATATGGAAGCGTTCCTGTGCAGGCATGATTTCTATTATAAATAGTTAGTTTTAAATATTCACTTTAAAAAGCAGAAATAAATATTCACTTTAAAAAGCAGAAAGGGCTGTTTCCAGAAGAGCTATTGCTCTCACCTCCGCCAACAAATTCTTTGAAAAAGCAGCCTTTTTTTCAAATCTACAAACTAAAACAGATTTCTATACTTGTTTCAGCTCTTGTTTTTGTACAACAGACTGCTCATCTGTTATCACAGGTTTGTAGTCTGTTTTACTGATCTAGGAGAAAAAAACTCATAATATATAAATACCCTTGGTAGTAACAAAAGGACACAACTCTGTCCCTTCAGCGTGAATGCAAACTCTTCAAGATTAATACAGGAATTCTTCTACAGGAAGGGGAAATTATTAGTGCAAGTGAAAGGGATGTTTATAACTGAATTCATACTGGTGGATAGTCTAGCACATTGTGCATGTACTACCCTCAGCACATGAGTAACTGGGTGAAATATAAAGATATTTTATCTAAAGGGGTTAGACTAGAAACCGTAATTGTTCTTCCTGGCTTTTCTATTCACCTATGAACTTAAGGTAAAAAAATTACGTGCTTGACTGACTTCCCACAATGGGTTTGAAAACACAGGGTAAATCAGCTGAGAGTCTGTCCCCAAAATATTCTCTTTGATGTAATTGCATAGGATGCAGATTGTGTGTGGGATAAGCTCCTTGTTACAGTGCTGTAACTCCAGATCAAGACATTGTACCGTGAAATACAACAGGTCTCATGCAGTTTCACAGTCTCCTCTGGGAATGACTGCATGCAAATAAAGGGATTCTCAGATGATGATTCGGAATAGCTGTTGGAGTTCTCTTTCAAGTCCTCTTTCTCATTTCATGCTCTGTTCCTTTCATCCTCAGATTTTACAGAAAATATTCTCTTTTGGTTCTGTTAAGTGATCCAAACTTTAAACAGCAAGTGAGAAAACCTACCATTTTAGGTTAAGATAAGCATACAAAATTGCTGTATTTCAATTAGCGTAATAACCTTAAACAATTTTAAACCTCTATAAAATGTCACAAAAGCAAAATAAGTTGGCAGAGCGAGGCGTTGACACTGACAGTGCCCACAGAAAATCTTTTACAATATCACGTAAGGATTAACAGCTCTAATTTATGCAGTCACACAGATTTTCTTTCATGCAGCTTCAGGAGGGATCTTGCCATCTGAATTGTCATGTGCCATTATCACCCTTTAATCAGGTTATTTCATTTTATTTGAACAGCATCAAAGAAATGCTTATGACACAGGCAGACCGGTTCAGTCAAGAAGAGGTAAGGACCTTCTTTATTCAAAATAGGAATCTATCTCCAGCTACTATTCAGCAATAAGTATTTGCCCCCCTTTAAATGCATGAATTCAGCTGAAATCCAGACTGAGAGAAGGTTGATGCCAGCTCTAGCAATTAGGAACAATTCAAAGCATCTCTTCTGAATAGCTCCATGGCTAAATCAAAGTCAGACAGATTCTTTGGACTTCCATCCAAGTGTAAGCGTGGCCTATCTCTTGCTGTTCTTTCCTATGGTGAGCTGGGCAATGAATTTACTAGAGTTCAAGTGGGTTTGGGTGGGGACTGTGATCTGGTTTCCATTTCTGTGAGAGTTATTTTGTTTGAAATTTGAAATGAGTTCTGAAATGAGGTACTGACTTTGTGGTTTGTGTGAGACTGAACATGGATTCTGCTGGCTGGGAGGAATTTAGAGGGACTTTATTTTCAGAAAAGGAGATTGAGTGGAGTTGGTTCATGGCAAGAACAGACTGGAGTGCAGACTATATATACTACACTATTTGGCCAGGGCTTACCTGGATTTCAGGGAGAGCTCTTTTCAACAGGGAACTTGTTGGTATTCTAGCAGGACTGTATTAACTAGTTGTGTCCTAATTCCTATTTCAATTTTACTGAAGCTAAGGAAAAATCTTCCATAGTGGTTAACAGATCAAGGCAGAAGGGAGCTGAACTGGGTTGAAAATGAAAAGCAGTACATGTTGCTGTCCCACAGTCCTACATTTATAACACTTATCTCCTGTTTGCTTGGCAGATCAAGCAGATGTTTGCTGCTTTCCCTCCAGATGTCTCTGGTAATCTTGACTATAAGAACCTCTGTTACGTTATCACCCATGGTGAGGAGAAAGACTAAGAGGAAAGAGATGAGCTTCTCCTGTGACGATGCACCAAGTTATTTCATAATGCTTTTGTGTGCAAGACAAAGGGCTAAACATTCAGTATGTGAAGCCATGTGGTCATCAGAAGAGAACCAATAAAACAATTGAAATTAGATTAAAGTTATTTAATGCTCCTGTTTTTATAAAAGATGAAAATACCAATTTTGTGAGGTTTTTCCCATCCTTTTTTTTTTTTCTGTCAGTGGTTTGAAATGGAATTTTCTTGATGAACTGGTGCTTTCGTGATTTATTGACAATCCTAATGTTCACCAGATGGTCCACTGGGCACTGCAGTGTTGCTTAACCTCTTGTCTTTTATACATAAGTTCCATGTATTAATTGAGAAATCTAACTTACTGCACTAGGAAGAGTATTTGGTAAATAGAATTCTGTTCCATTTCACAGCCCCTAGCAATGAAAGTGTAAATAAAACAATCTTAAGCTCTAGTGAATATGCAATATGCCCTCTCCGTCTCAGTGATGTGGCCAGTTTCATAAGCCACTTGGGTCATTTGCTTTGGTGCAAAAGAACAGAAATAGTGGGATAGTGGCTACTTTTCTCATAGTAAAATATACCTAGGCACACTTAGAAACCAGCAATAACAAATTTCCCCTTTCAGAGGTACCTTTCTTATGTGTAGGAGGTTGTCCATGAAGTAACAATAAAGCCTAGTCTTTCACCCATTGGCCATTAGCCTTGTTTTACAGGTGGGGCACACACTGGAAGGATGTGCTTTGCCAAAGATTATCAAAACTCTAGGGACAAAGACAAGAAAAGAACTCAGGAACTGTAGCCCAGGGTTATACATGAAAGCAGACTACTTCTCACGTTTATAATCTAAGATCAGCCTAGTTTCTAAAATGGGCTACAGTTTCTTGTATTTCGACTTCTAGGAACTGGACATATTTTGCCTATGTGGAATATTGCATGAATACTTCCTGCGTGGGAGTCAGAAGGATGTTGCAGCCAAAGTAAAACAAGCTTCTGCTGTTTTAACAACTAATGGAAATGGTTTCCTTTTGCATCAGTTTTGTTGGCTCCACAGTTCCACAGACATTGAAAGGAAGTAACAAGCCACTTATTTTCCGTTTCCACCTTAGTCTTTGTAGAGAGAGAACTTGAGGGTAAGGTGTCAAATTCTGCCCTCATCAGGAGCGGCAGAAATTACATGAAAAAGCTTCAGCATCTTCATGACTCAGGGATGTGACATTCACCCTCACCTGCATTTTTTCTTGTTCCAGCAAAACCCTGCACTCTGTGCACTTCAGTAATAGAGAACAACTGGAATGAGAAGGCTCTTAGCAGACACAAAGTTGATATAATAAATCTCACCCCTTGTCTCTATGTCCAGAAGCACTGTGCGTATTCCTGTAACAGCAATATTTTTCTAGTCTAAGTAGGCAATTCCCAATTGTATCTACCAGTAATTATCTCTCTTGAAAATATTAGTGGACACAGCTAGAAGCAAAATTCAGCCCTTTCTTGCATGAATCTTGTTGAAGGTGTGGAGAGGGCTTTAGCACTTCTTGCCATATGTTCCTGTAACCTTTGAAACTGCATGGTCACCCAGACTCATCCCTCCCAACATGGTGGGGAGCTTGACTGGGCTTTGGGGAACTAGTAAAACTTTACGCAATGCAGGAGTCTGCATGACCTCTTCTTCCACCTCATGGCTTATTCACCAGAAGCTGAGCTTTCCTGTACAAGCACAGTTCTTACCTCTGTTTCACACGATGACCCTTTTCTCCCCAGAATGTGTTTTTCTTCATAGGTGAACAACCATTGCTTATGGGATGGGGTTGTAGATAAGCAATGGGAGGTCATGGAGGTAGAGGATTTTTGGTGGCACAGTAGAAATGATGATTTATGAGCTTCTGCTTTAGGCTCTTACACAGACCCAAACAAGTGACAGCACTTCTCAGCAAGGAAAGGAGCTACTTATGTGAGAGGGCTGCAAAATGGACGTTTCATTTAGAAACTTCAATTGCTCGAGTGGTAGGTCCAGTACATGCTATTGTTTGGCACAAACGCACATCCAAAGTTTAATACTACCTTGTATGAGCTCCACAAAATCACATACCCAACCAAATGAGTACTGACTGTTCCACTAATATGAGCTGAAGTCACTCAGGTGTCAGATGTCAGACGGTGCTTTAAAGATTTCAGAATGAGACTGAACACTAGATAAAATGGCATACAGGCCTACCTTTGGCCTTCAATCTAGAGAGGTTTATTTTTCTTCATGCAAGGTGGTAGGCCAAAACTTTGAGGATAATGCTTTTGAAAGATGAGGTCACATTTTTCCATCAAAGCATGAACAATTTTTGATGGGTCCTTTTTCATCTGTTACTGCCTAGTTACATGACTTCTTCAAGTGCAGCTCTATGGCATCTTAGGCTGATGGAAGTCTGGTCTGAGCAGTTCCCCATTCTCCCCTTCTGCTGGCTGTACCCCCTCGCTCCCTCCACTCTCTCAGGTTATCGCTAGAGCTCATACACACACATCAGGTGCTAACTAAGAAACCTCCCTGCTCTTCAGTCACATCAACTCCCTAAATTTTCTTACCTGTCTGCAACTGTCAGGGCCCTGAGTGCACTAATAGGCTTTAATAGCCTTGACAAGCCTCACCTGGAACCTCCACCCACACCTGCTGTCTGTGGGCCCAAGAGCCCCACTTAAGCTCAGCCCAGGGCCTTCAAACCTTTTTTTTTGAGCTACAGTCTTGGACCTACCCTACTCCTTGGGCCTTCCATATCACTGTGGACCTGCCTAACAATCACTGAACTGTGCATGACTCTAGTAACTGTCACTGGATGTAACCCTGACCTGCAGCTTGCCGTCTCAGCTTGATCTTGGACCTGCCTCATCATCATAGACTTGCCTGGTAGTCTGGACTCTTGAACCTGACTACCATCTTTGGGATTGCTTTGCTTGGATATTGGTGAGGCTGCTTTCCTGCTGGCCATGTTACCATGCCCTGCTGCAGGCTCCCTGTTCCTTAGGGAGTAGTTGCTCCCTAACAGCTGCAGATGGAGCAGGAGCATGGAGCTGTGGGTAGGATGGAAAACAGGACCACCTTAGTGCAGATTAGGTTGAGCTAGCTTTGCTTAGATAAGCAATTTGTTTTGGAGCAGTGCTGTTTTGAAGCAAATCACTTGATTGTTCCTACTTACCTTCAGCAACCTAGGTAGTTTTGTTGGAGGAAGCTAAACCAGAGGCTCTGCTTGAAATTCAGTCCAAATTCCCTCCAGTTCCTGATGGGGACCAAACCAGGGTGCAAGCTGTGAGGTCCTCCAGGAGCTATCAAGCATTTGTGCACCACCAGAGTGCTCTCAACCACCCAGAGCTCTCATGACACTCTGAGGTGGTTTGTGGGCTATATGAAGCCCCAAGTTCCATGTGACTCTACCTATTTTCCTTCAGGTTTTTTGCAGCTCTGCTGCTCCTTCCTCATTGGTGCACTTCTTTCTTTGTTCAAAATCCATTTCTCCCTTTTTTTTTCCCATCTGTTGCCCCAGAATTACTGCACTTCAAGGGCAGTGCAGCAGACACATGCCTGTTACAGACTGCTTGAAGAGATCTTTGGGTTGGGCTACACCACCAAGCTTGTTGCTTATTTGGACTTCTGTACCTTAGGATCTTGGACAATTATGCAAGAGAATTTGAAGCTGTAACACCCCCACCCCCCCTTCTATCAGGGGGAAGGAGAGATGTTCAGATAAATATAATGAAAATATTAAAGATTCTTAGAATAAGCCTGTATCAATCCCAATTTCATTCCAATCTCCATTTTCATTTGGGGACATAGGGCTGTGCTTATGGGTTTTGGATGCAGATTCAAATAACTTAAGGGAACAAAGAGCTGAGATTAATTCCACAAAAACAGATTCTCACCAAGCATCATTAAAATGATCAGATGGGAATTGAACTTGCATGAACCCTGGCAGTTGCTCTTTAGTGTCAGCCCTTTCACAAACAATTACTATTTGGATGGGAAAAAACAAAGAAACAGTGTAGAATTGATAATGTGTTTTATTAACTCTTAAATGTTTAATCCTGTAAACCTTTCTGAAACCTTGTGAATGGGTAGAGCAGCCTTTGAAATATACTGTCATAAAAGGCAGAGAAAGGTTCTCATGAGTTTCCCCCAGCTCGTTCTGCTTGGAGGCAGGATTGTTTTTAGAAATGTTTGTCTGACCTGTCTAAACTTTCTAGGTAGCCTCAAGTCCAAAGCTAGCCTTATATTTATGCATTTTTTCCCCCTACCATCTAACCTAAATCTTTCTGTCTGCAAATTAAGCCAATTTCATCCTTTGCATCCTCTTTGTAATGAACGTTAGCACACTGGAAGACTTTAGTTTTCTTTTTTTCAACATTCTTTTTCCAACTTTTCCTCTCAGCAATCTTTTCTACACTTATAATTCTTCTTGTTCTCTTTAGGATTACCTAAAATTTGTGCATATTTTTCTTAAAAGATGGAATGCCATCTTGGACACAAAATTCCAGCGCCAGCTAGAATGGAATAATTATTTCAAGGGTTGGTTGTCTGTAAAAAACCAAACCAACCAACCCCCCCCCCCCGCCCCGTGATTCAGCAGCAGTGAAAGTTATGTATGTTTCTAGGCAATGTGGGTAAAAGTTTATTCCAGAACTCTCTTTCTTAGTAAGTGCTTGCTTCTGATCCCCCTGTAGCCTATCTATCCCAGTAACTTTCTGATTCCCCTCTGCCTCTGTTACCTTGGTAATGTGCCAGCATGGGTTATCTAAGGACATACCTTGAATTTTCACTAATGTTAAAAAGGTGCAGGTTGTCTGAAGTATGACTTTTCTATGTGAAAATACAATGGCAATACAGTTTAACATTTTCATTAATGACCTGGATGATGGGACTGAGTACAACAAATCCATACTCTTCCCAGTGGCATCCATTGACAGGATGAGAGTCAATGGGCACATTTGAAATGCAGGAAATTCCATTTAAACTTCTTCACTGTAATGGTGGTCAAATATTGGAACGGGTTGTCCAGATAGGTCATGGAGTCTCCATAGCTGTAGCTATCCCAAACCCAACTGGATATTGTCCTGGGAAACTTGCTCTCACTGGTGCTGCTCTAAGCAGGAGTTTTGGTCTAGGCTATCTCCAGAGGTGCCTTCCAACTTCAATAAATCTGTGATGCTGTGAGGTTACATACAGCAGCATTGTTAATACAGCCCCAATAACACCTGCCTCTTACTGGGTTGACATATGATCAATCTGTGCTGCACTTTGAACCTCAGATCCTTTCCTAAGGAACTACACCCTAACCAATCACTCTCTGAATTTTACTGGTGCCTTTCTTCCAACATGTAACAATCTGCTCTGATCTTTAATTCCTTCTTGTGGATTTTCTATCTCCCCTTCGGTTTAAGGCTGTTCTGAATTCTATCCCTATTCTCCAAATTCCACATAAGCTGCCTTAGCTTACTGTCCATCATCCACAAATTTTGTATGTGTTCTCTGTTTTGCCCTCCAAATTCTTAATATTGAACAGTATCTGACCCTAGGACAGTCTCCTCCTCTTCCTTTCTCCCTTGTCATCGTTGAAATCTCTTCTGATTTTAGCAGCGATAATTCATGTAGGACATGTTTTTTAACTGTACTTCAGGTCACCAGTCTTTAACCTGCTTGTAGACAACTATAGAGAAAAAGGTTCTCACTGGTTGGCCTTGCTTCATTTCCCCATCAGTCTGTTTAAATTCAGGTGGTCATCAGCAAGATGTTATCCATGAATCACAGACAGCCATATCTCTCTAAGTCATCCTATGACAATGCTTATACCCAATGAAAATGGATTTCCCACTATGAATGGGGGAAAACCAACTTCAGGAAAGCTGGTTTATATGCAAGAGCAAATCCATTTGGATTCCTAAAGGCAAGCCCATGGCTTGCACCAGAAAAGACTCCAACTCCCACAGCTCTGATTACATGGCTGGGGATCACAACTTGCGAAGGAACACTTCTGGGCATGTTGATGCTGTGCAGAACTGTCGGTACAGCTGCAGCATCTGAGGTCCCTTGTCTTTCAACATGCTATTATGCCCTTTTCCAAACTCAAGACTTCAGAAGGCATAAGAGGGGTTTCACACTGAAGGAGTCAGAGTTTGGATCCTTGAAGCATATGTGGGCACAGAATTTGAAAGAATAGTTTTCTGACATGCAAACCTGGAAATTGTTGTTAGAATTATGTAACTTGGGGGATTCTCATGTGTATTGACTTAACTTTGGCCAATTAAATCTAGCATATATTCAAGGAGACTTATCTCTGCAGGACTTCTCTTCAGTGATTGAAGGGAGAGAGGTCCTTGAATAGGCATTTCAGGGCACTTAAGTTCATCTCTCCTCTGATTCAGCTTCTGCAAGCATCTGTCTGGTTCCACTGATCATAACACAGGGGCCTAGGAATGCTAACTCAGGTATTTAAGGTCAAGCATGGCAATACCTCCTTGAAGGTCTTGTCCAACCTAAATGATTCTATGATTCTGTGAGTCCTTATCTGGGGAAATGTTGCCATTTGTTATTGTCCCTTTCAGTTTAAATGATTGCCTAATGTGCCTTTTGACCTGAAGAACTTTTTTTTTTTTTTTTTTTTTTTTTTTTTTTTTCAAAACATACTAGCAAGCTCAGTGTTTGGTCAGTTGCTTCAGCAGGATTACAGAGCTCAGATGCTAGGCCAGGCAGGAATTTTTCATTATAATGATCAGAAGACTGTAGCTGCCCTTTCATGGGGTAAGAGAACTTATGTACACAAGTGCAGGGAGATCCAAACAGCCAGAGGACTGAAGGAAAAAAGTAAGGTAAGAACCATCTTGGCTGAGGTTACATAGGAAGTAGGTAGAAAGTCAGGAACAGCCATGTCTTCTGTTGACCAGTATCCATTGGTTACGTTGTCTTTCCAGATGCTGATCCTGCAAAACTGTACATGCAAGCTGACACCCAACAAATCTCCTGATAGGCTTGGTCAGGTATTTGCTGCAGGTGTTACAGCTTTTCACATTTTATTACTGGAGAGCATTAAAAAAAGCCATCTCTGGAGAAGAAGTGTGGTTATTTGGATAGCTGTGAATGCTACTCACCAAGCTCAAGCAGCGGCCAGTTTGTATGTACCTATACAGGAGAGATAAACAGCATCCCACTCCACAGTTGCGAAGGGAGGAAGCTGGTTCTCCTTTAGCTGACTTGCACAGTGTTACTGAAAGCCTTTTGATTCCTGCTTTGTATGCGTTTTGGCCTCCTGCATGAACCTACCCACACTGTACTGAAAACTGGTGTCGCTCAGTGTGTCAGAGGCTCAGATGGTTCAAAAAGAAGTCGCTTTACAGAAAACTGGAGAGGATGGCAGGTAACTTCACTTCTCCTACCTTGTCCCTTTAAGTTTTGGAAGTTGCAAGTACCACCACAGCTGTGATGAGTAGAAAGTTCATTACCAGGGAGAGAGGGGTTGGGGGGTTTCCTCTAACGGACCAGAAAGAGATAAATCTCCATGAATTTACTGGTAAGCTAGTGCCTTTAAGCTATTATATGTAAAAAGCATGCAGTTTAAATAGCAGCCAGAAGGTTATTTGTAGAACAGGAATTAGCTAGTTTCAGCAAGGGTGTCTGCCCTCCTCAACTGGGTTGAGAGTGTAAAGGCTGTGACAGAATTTAATGCTTGGAAAAATAATACTGGTGTGAATCAAGTGCCGAAGCAGTACAAGTATCCGTATTTTGTCTGGAATTGCGAAAAACCTTAAGGAAATATCAGTGATTTCTTTTAAAATTGCTGTTACAGTTCACCCAAGTTTGTACAAACAGCAGCATGCAGGTAACGCTGAAAAGATGGAAAAGCTTAGTTTTGTTCCCGGGTTAAATGCCTAGATGCAAGTGTGCTAACTAGAGCAGGGCAAAGCCCTGAGCCCCTCGCAGCCTGGCTGCTGGCAGCGCGCGTGGCTCAGCCAGGCACCAGGAGCGGAGTTTTCCCTCAGCCGTGGCCGTGCTGGTGAGACATGGTGGCTGTGGCAGCCCTTCTCCGCAAAAGCCAGCAGGGTTTTGCCTTCCCATGTTGTGCTACAGCCATAAGCTGAGGTCTGCTGAGCGTGGCTGACACCTGGAACCTTCCCACACCTGTGTGGGGCCGGGAGGGCAGCTCTGAGTGCTCCTCCGGCCCCACAGGTGTGGGGGATTAATGCTAACGGGCTCCACTCTGCTCCTCAGGAACCGCTCTGCCAGATGAAGGACGCAAGGAGAGGTTGCTGGGCTCAGTCGTGGGCTGCTCCGCATCCGTGCGTGACCTGCCTCTCCTGTCCCTGCTCCTGCGCGACCGATGTGGAGGTCAGGCCTCAACATGCCAAGGTCAGCCGGTGGGTTTTTTTCCAAGCAGCATGTTAATTAGGGTGTTTGAGGCCTCGGATCAACTGTAGGCTTGTGCCTGGGGAACCGGTTCTTTGGGGGAGGCGAGACGGGAAGGTTGTGGGGGTTTTGTTGTTTTGTTTTGTCTTACCTTGGCTGTGAATGACTTTCAGTGCCCTGTTTAGTCAGCTGTGTCTGATTATATAAAGTAACCCCCTGGCTTTTCATATAACATATAAAGCTTATCACCTTTTCCCAGCCACTACAACACAGTGTGCTCATTAAAGCACCCCTCAGTCACTGAAAAAACAGCCGCCTGCTTTTAGTATTAAAGATCTCCTGTGTTTTGTGCTTGCACGTATCACGCTGGTATCGGTTAAGCCCTGGGGACCGAGGCGCTGGGCAGCGTGCTCTTACTGGCAGGGACTGGCCAGGTTGCCTGTCCACATACCTGGCTGATGGAGCAAACTTTTAATCCTGTTTTTTTCTAGATGGCTCCCTCTAGTT